>NW_027094541.1:0-79674 GCF_029207755.1 Chamaea fasciata
GAACAGGAAGACTAGCATCACTTGAAGGGCCAAAGGCCTGCTACAAACTGACATCAGGCACCTGGGCAGCTGACTTTACTTACCCCTGGAAACAGGCCCTCATTTGTGCCCAACACCCTCAGCCGGGCACCAGGCCTCGGTCACCTACGATCCCAAACGGAACAGGATTTCTTCCAGATGCAAGCTGCCACAAGCTGGAAGCCTGGCTTCCCATGGAGGGTCAAAGGCCTGCTACAAACTGACATCAGGCACCTGGGCAGCTGACTTTACTTACCCCTGGAAACAGGCCACCATTTGTGCCCAACTCCCTCTGCCGGGCACCTGGCTCCGGCCACCTACAATCCCGAACGGAACAGGATTTCTTCCAGATGCAAGCTGCCACAAACTGGAAGATTAGCTTCCCATGGAGGGCCAAAGGCCTCCTACAAACTGAAATCAGGCACCTGGGCAGCTGACTTTACTTACCCCTGGAAACAGGCCACCATTTGTGCCCAACTCCCTCTGCCGGGCACCTGGCCTCGGCCACCTACAATCCCGAACGGAACAGGATTTCTTCCAGATGCAAACTGCCACAAGCTGGAAGCCTGGCTTCCCTTGGATGGCCAAAGGCCTCCTACAAACTGACACCAGGCACCTGGGCAGCTGACTTTACTTACCCCTGGAAACAGGCCATCCTTTTTGCCCAACTCCCTCTGCCGGGCACCTGGCCACGGCCACCTACAATCCCGAACGGGACTGGATTTCTTCCAGATGCAAGCTGCCACAAGCTGGAAGACTAGATTCCCTTAGAAGGCCAAAGGCCTCCTGCAAACTGACATCAGGCACCTGGGCAGCTGACTTTACTTATTTCTGGAAACAGGCCATCCTTTGTTCCCAACTCCCTTAGCCGGGCACCAGGCCTCGGCCACCTACGATCCCAAACAGAACAGGATTTCTTCAAGATGCAAGCTACCACAAGCTGGAAGCCTGGCTGCTCTTGGAGGGCCAAAGGCCTCCTAAAACTGACATCAGGCACCTGGGCAGCTGACTTTACTTACCCCTGGAAACAGGCCATCATTTGTGCCCAACTCCCTCTGCCGGGCACCAGGCCTCGGCCACCTACAATCCCGAACGGAACAGGATTTCTTCCAGATGCAAGCTGCCACAAGGTGGAAGCCTGGCTTCCCTTGGAGAGCCAAAGGCCTACTACAAACTGACATCAGGCACCTGGGCGGCTGACTTTATTTACCCCTGGAAACAGGCCATCCTTTGTACCCAACTCCCTCAGCAGGGCACCTGGCTCCGGCCACCTACAATCCCGAACGGAACAGGATTACTTCCAGATGCAAGCTGCCACAAGCAGGAAGCCTGGCTTCCCATGGAGGAACAATTGCCACCTGCAAACTGACATCAGGCACCTGGGCAGCTGACTTTACTTACCCCTGGAAACAGGCCATCATTTGTGCCCAACTCCCTCTGCCGGGCACCTGGCCTCGGCCACCTACAATCCCAAACGGAACAGGATTTCTTCCAGATGCAAGCTGCCACAAACTGGAAGGCTAGTTTCCCTTGAAGAGCCAAAGGGCTCCTACAAACTGACATCAGGCACCTGGGCAGCTGACTTTACTTACCCCTGGAAACAGGCCATCATTTGTGCCCAACTCCCTCTGCCGGGCACCAGGCCTCGGCCACCTGCAATCCCAAACGGAACAGGATTTCTTCCAGATGCAAGCTGCGTCAAGCTGGAAGCCTGGCTTCCCTTGGAGGGCCAAAGGCCTGCTACAAACTGACATCAGGCACCTGGGCAGCTGACTTTACTTACCCCTGGAAACAGGCCATCATTTGTGCCCAACTCCCTCTGCCGGGCACCTGGCCTCGGCCACCTACAATCCCGAGCAGAACAGCATTTCTTCAACATGCAAGTTGCCACAAACTTGAAGACAAGCTTCCCTTGGAGGGCCAAAGGCCTCCTACAAACTGACATCAGGCACCTGGGCAGCTGACTTTACTTACCCCTGGAAACAGGCCATCCTTTATTCCCAACTCCCTCTGCCAGGCACCTGGCCTCGGCCACCTACAATCCCGACCGCACAGGATTTCTTCCAGATGCAAGCAGCCACAAGCTGGAAGCCTGGCTTCCCATGGAGGGCCAAAGGCCTGCAACAAACTGACATCAGACACCTGGGCAGCTGACTTTACTAACCGCAGGAAACAGGCCATCATTTGTGCCCAAGTCCCTCTGCCGGGCACCAGGCCTCGGCCACCTACAATCCCAAACGGAACAGGATTACTTCCAGATGCAAGCTGCCACAAGCTGGAAGCCTGGCTTCCCATGGAGGGCCAAAGGCCTCCTACAAACTGACATCAGGCACCTGGGCAGCTGACTTTACTTACCCCTGGAAACAGGCCATCATTTGTGCCCAACTCCCTCTGCCGGGCACATGGCCTCGGTCACCTATAATGCCGAACGGAACAGGATTTCTTCCAGATGCAAGGTGCCACAAGCTGGAAGCCTGGCTTCCCATGGAGGGCCAAAGGCCTCCTACAAACTGACATCAGGCACCTGGGGAGCTGACTTTACTTAACCCTGGAAACAGGCCATCCTTTGTGCCCAATTCCCTCTGCCGGGCACCCGGCTTCGGGAACCTACAATCTTGAACGGAATAGGATTTTTTCCAGATGCAAGCTGCATTGAACAGGAAGACTAGCATCACTTGAAAAGCCAAAGGCCTGCTACAAACTGACATCAGGCACCTGGGCAGCTGACTTTACTTACCCCTGGAAACTGGCCATCCTTTGTACCCAACTCCCTCAGCAGGGCACATGGCTCCGGCCACCTACAATCCCGAACGGAACAGGATTACTTCCAGATGCAAGCTGCCACAAGCAGGAAGCCTGGCTTCCCATGGAGGAACAACTGCCACCTGCAAACTGACATCAGGCACCTGGGCAGCTGACTTTACTTACCCCTGGAAACAGGCCATCATTTGTGCCCAACTCCCTCTGCCGGGCACCTGGCCTCGGCCACCTACAATCCCGAACGGAACAGGATTTCTTCCAGATGCAAACTGCCACAAGCTGGAAGCCTGGCTTCCCTTGGATGGCCAAAGGCCTCCTACAAACTGACACCAGGCACCTGGGCAGCTGACTTTACTTACCCCTGGAAACAGGCCATCCTTTTTGCCCAACTCCCTCTGCCGGGCACCTGGCCACGGCCACCTACAATCCCGAACGGGACAGGATTTCTTCTAGATGCAAGCTGCCACAAACTGGAAGACTAGATTCCCTTAGAGGGCCAAAGGCCTCCTGCAAACTGACATCAGGCACCTGGGCAGCTGACTTTACTTATTTCTGGAAACAGGCCATCCTTTGTTCCCAACTCCCTTAGCCGGGCACCAGGCCTCGGCCACCTACGATCCCAAACAGAACAGGATTTCTTCAAGATGCAAGCTACCACAAGCTGGAAGCCTGGCTGCTCTTGGAGGGCCAAAGGCCTCCTAAAACTGACATCAGGCACCTGGGCAGCTGACTTTACTTACCCCTGGAAACAGGCCATCATTTGTGCCCAACTCCCTCTGCCGGGCACCAGGCCTCGGCCACCTACAATCCCGAACGGAACAGGATTTCTTCCAGATGCAAGCTGCCACAAGCTGGAAGTCTGGCTTCCCTTGGAGAGCCAAAGGCCTACTACAAACTGACATCAGGCACCTGGGCAGCTGACTTTATTTACCCCTGGAAACAGGCCATCCTTTGTACCCAACTCCCTCAGCAGGGCACCTGGCTCCGGCCACCTACAATCCCGAACGGAACAGGATTACTTCCAGATGCAAGCTGCCACAAGCAGGAAGCCTGGCTTCCCATGGAGGAACAATTGCCACCTGCAAACTGACATCAGGCACCTGGGCAGCTGACTTTACTTACCCCTGGAAACAGGCCGTCATTTTGCCCAACTCCCTCTGCCGGGCACCAGGCCTCGGCCACCTACAATCCCGAACGGAACAGGATTACTTCCAGATGCAAGCTGCCACAAGCAGGAAGCCTGGCTTCCCTTGGAGGGCCAAAGGCATCCTACAAACTGACACCAGGCACCTGGGCAGCTGACTTTACTTACCCCTGGAAACAGGCCATCCTTTGTGCCCAATTCCCTCTGCCGGGCACCCGGCTTCGGGAACCTACAATCTTGAACGGAACAGGATTTCTTCCAGATGCAAGCTGCGTCAAGCTGGAAGCCTGGCTTCCCTTGGAGGGCCAAAGGCCTGCTACAAACTGACATCAGGCACCTGGGCAGCTGACTTTACTTACCCCTGGAAACAGGCCATCATTTGTGCCCAACTCCCTCTGCCGGGCACCTGGCCTCGGCCACCTACAATCCCGAGCAGAACAGCATTTCTTCAACATGCAAGTTGCCACAAACTTGAAGACAAGCTTCCCTTGGAGGGCCAAAGGCCTCCTACAAACTGACATCAGGCACCTGGGCAGCTGACTTTACTTACCCCTGGAAACAGGCCATCCTTTATTCCCAACTCCCTCTGCCAGGCACCTGGCCTCGGCCACCTACAATCCCGACCGCACAGGATTTCTTCCAGATGCAAGCAGCCACAAGCTGGAAGCCTGGCTTCCCATGGAGGGCCAAAGGCCTGCAACAAACTGACATCAGACACCTGGGCAGCTGACTTTACTAACCGCAGGAAACAGGCCATCATTTGTGCCCAAGTCCCTCTGCCGGGCACCAGGCCTCGGCCACCTACAATCCCAAACGGAACAGGATTACTTCCAGATGCAAGCTGCCACAAGCTGGAAGCCTGGCTTCCCATGGAGGGCCAAAGGCCTCCTACAAACTGACATCAGGCACCTGGGCAGCTGACTTTACTTACCCCTGGAAACAGGCCATCATTTGTGCCCAACTCCCTCTGCCGGGCACATGGCCTCGGTCACCTATAATGCCGAACGGAACAGGATTTCTTCCAGATGCAAGGTGCCACAAGCTGGAAGCCTGGCTTCCCATGGAGGGCCAAAGGCCTCCTACAAACTGACATCAGGCACCTGGGGAGCTGACTTTACTTAACCCTGGAAACAGGCCATCCTTTGTGCCCAATTCCCTCTGCCGGGCACCCGGCTTCGGGAACCTACAATCTTGAACGGAATAGGATTTTTTCCAGATGCAAGCTGCATTGAACAGGAAGACTAGCATCACTTGAAAAGCCAAAGGCCTGCTACAAACTGACATCAGGCACCTGGGCAGCTGACTTTACTTACCCCTGGAAACTGGCCATCCTTTGTACCCAACTCCCTCAGCAGGGCACATGGCTCCGGCCACCTACAATCCCGAACGGAACAGGATTACTTCCAGATGCAAGCTGCCACAAGCAGGAAGCCTGGCTTCCCATGGAGGAACAATTGCCACCTGCAAACTGACATCAGGCACCTGGGCAGCTGACTTTACTTACCCCTGGAAACAGGCCATCATTTGTGCCCAACTCCCTCTGCCGGGCACCTGGCCTCGGCCACCTACAATCCCGAACGGAACAGGATTTCTTCCAGATGCAAACTGCCACAAGCTGGAAGCCTGGCTTCCCTTGGATGGCCAAAGGCCTCCTACAAACTGACACCAGGCACCTGGGCAGCTGACTTTACTTACCCCTGGAAACAGGCCATCCTTTTTGCCCAACTCCCTCTGCCGGGCACCTGGCCACGGCCACCTACAATCCCGAACGGGACAGGATTTCTTCCAGATGCAAGCTGCCACAAACTGGAAGACTAGATTCCCTTAGAGGGCCAAAGGCCTCCTGCAAACTGACATCAGGCACCTGGGCAGCTGACTTTACTTATTTCTGGAAACAGGCCATCCTTTGTTCCCAACTCCCTTAGCCGGGCACCAGGCCTCGGCCACCTACGATCCCAAACAGAACAGGATTTCTTCAAGATGCAAGCTACCACAAGCTGGAAGCCTGGCTGCTCTTGGAGGGCCAAAGGCCTCCTAAAACTGACATCAGGCACCTGGGCAGCTGACTTTACTTACCCCTGGAAACAGGCCATCATTTGTGCCCAACTCCCTCTGCCGGGCACCAGGCCTCGGCCACCTACAATCCCGAACGGAACAGGATTTCTTCCAGATGCAAGCTGCCACAAGCTGGAAGTCTGGCTTCCCTTGGAGAGCCAAAGGCCTACTACAAACTGACATCAGGCACCTGGGCAGCTGACTTTATTTACCCCTGGAAACAGGCCATCCTTTGTACCCAACTCCCTCAGCAGGGCACCTGGCTCCGGCCACCTACAATCCCGAACGGAACAGGATTACTTCCAGATGCAAGCTGCCACAAGCAGGAAGCCTGGCTTCCCATGGAGGAACAATTGCCACCTGCAAACTGACATCAGGCACCTTGGGCAGCTGACTTTACTTACCCCTGGAAACAGGCCGTCATTTTGCCCAACTCCCTCTGCCGGGCACCAGGCCTCGGCCACCTACAATCCCGAACGGAACAGGATTACTTCCAGATGCAAGCTGACACAAGCTGGAAGCCTGGCTTCCCTTGGAGGGCCAAAGGCATCCTACAAACTGACACCAGGCACCTGGGCAGCTGACTTTACTTACCCCTGGAAACAGGCCATCCTTTGTGCCCAATTCCCTCTGCCGGGCACCCGGCTTCGGGAACCTACAATCTTGAACGGAATAGGATTTTTTCCAGATGCAAGCTGCATTGAACAGGAAGACGAGCATCACTTGAAGGGCCAAAGGCCTGCTACAAACTGACATCAGGCACCTGGGCAGCTGACTTTACTTACCCCTGGAAACAGGCCATCCTTTTTGCCCAACTCCCTCTGCCGGGCACCTGGCCACGGCCACCTACAATCCCGAACGGGACAGGATTTCTTCCAGATGCAAGCTGCCACAAACTGGAAGACTTGCTTCCCTTGCAGGGCCAAAGGGCTCCTACAAACTGACATCAGGCACCTGGGCAGCTGACTTTACTTACCCCTGGAAACAGGCCATCCTTTGTTCCCAACTCCTGCAGCAGGGCACCAGGCCTCGGCCACCTACAATCCCAAACAAAACAGGATTTCTTCCAGATGCAAGCTGCCACAACCTGGAAGCCTGGCTTCCCATGGAGGGCCAAAGGCCTGCTACAAACTGATTCAAGGCACCTGGGCAGCTGACTTTACTAACCTCTGGAAACAGTCCATCATCTGTGCCCAACTCCCTCTGCCGGGCACCTGGCTTCGGCCACCTACAATCCCGAACGGAACAGGATTTCTTCCAGATGCAAGCTGCCACAAACTGGAAGATTAGCTTCCCATGGAGGGCCAAAGGCCTCCTACAAACTGACATCAGGCACCTGAGCAGCTGACTTTACTTACCCCTGGAAACAGGCCATCATTTGTGCCCAACTCCCTCTGCCGGGCACCTGGCCTCGGCCACCTACAATCCCGAACGGAACTGGATTTCTTCCAGATGCAAACTGCCACAAGCTGGAAGCCTGGCTTCCCTTTGGATGGCCAAAGGCCTCCTACAAACTGACACCAGGCACCTGGGCAGCTGACTTTACTTACCCCTGGAAACAGGCCATCCTTTTTGCCCAACTCCCTCTGCCGGGCACCTGGCCACGGCCACCTACAATCCCGAACGGGACAGGATTTCTTCCAGATGCAAGCTGCCACAAACTGGAAGACTAGATTCCCTTAGAGGGCCAAAGGCCTCCTGCAAACTGACATCAGGCACCTGGGCAGCTGACTTTACTTATTTCTGGAAACAGGCCATCCTTTGTTCCCAACTCCCTTAGCCGGGCACCAGGCCTCGGCCACCTACGATCCCAAACAGAACAGGATTTCTTCAAGATGCAAGCTACCACAAGCTGGAAGCCTGGCTGCTCTTGGAGGGCCAAAGGCCTCCTAAAACTGACATCAGGCACCTGGGCAGCTGACTTTACTTACCCCTGGAAACAGGCCATCCTTTGTGCCCAACTCCCTCTGCCGGGCACCAGGCCTCGGCCACCTAAAATCCCGAACGGAACAGGATTTCTTCCAGATGCAAGCTGCCACAAGCTGGAAGTCTGGCTTCCCTTGGAGAGCCAAAGGCCTACTACAAACTGACATCAGGCACCTGGGCAGCTGACTTTATTTACCCCTGGAAACAGGCCATCCTTTGTACCCAACTCCCTCAGCAGGGCACCTGGCTCCGGCCACCTACAATCCCGAACGGAACAGGATTACTTCCAGATGCAAGCTGCCACAAGCAGGAAGCCTGGCTTCCCATGGAGGAACAATTGCCACCTGCAAACTGACATCAGGCACCTGGGCAGCTGACTTTACTTACCCCTGGAAACAGGCCGTCATTTTGCCCAACTCCCTCTGCCGGGCACCAGGCCTCGGCCACCTACAATCCCGAACGGAACAGGATTACTTCCAGATGCAAGCTGCCACAAGCAGGAAGCCTGGCTTCCCTTGGAGGGCCAAAGGCATCCTACAAACTGACACCAGGCACCTGGGCAGCTGACTTTACTTACCCCTGGAAACAGGCCATCCTTTGTGCCCAATTCCCTCTGCCGGGCACCCGGCTTCGGGAACCTACAATCTTGAACGGAATAGGATTTTTTCCAGATGCAAGCTGCATTGAACAGGAAGACTAGCATCACTTGAAGGGCCAAAGGCCTGCTACAAACTGACATCAGGCACCTGGGCAGCTGACTTTACTTACCCCTGGAAACAGGCCCTCATTTGTGCCCAACACCCTCAGCCGGGCACCAGGCCTCGGTCACCTACGATCCCAAACGGAACAGGATTTCTTCCAGATGCAAGCTGCCACAAGCTGGAAGCCTGGCTTCCCATGGAGGGTCAAAGGCCTGCTACAAACTGACATCAGGCACCTGGGCAGCTGACTTTACTTACCCCTGGAAACAGGCCACCATTTGTGCCCAACTCCCTCTGCCGGGCACCTGGCTCCGGCCACCTACAATCCCGAACGGAACAGGATTTCTTCCAGATGCAAGCTGCCACAAACTGGAAGATTAGCTTCCCATGGAGGGCCAAAGGCCTCCTACAAACTGAAATCAGGCACCTGGGCAGCTGACTTTACTTACCCCTGGAAACAGGCCACCATTTGTGCCCAACTCCCTCTGCCGGGCACCTGGCCTCGGCCACCTACAATCCCGAACGGAACAGGATTTCTTCCAGATGCAAACTGCCACAAGCTGGAAGCCTGGCTTCCCTTGGATGGCCAAAGGCCTCCTACAAACTGACACCAGGCACCTGGGCAGCTGACTTTACTTACCCCTGGAAACAGGCCATCCTTTTTGCCCAACTCCCTCTGCCGGGCACCTGGCCACGGCCACCTACAATCCCGAACGGGACTGGATTTCTTCCAGATGCAAGCTGCCACAAGCTGGAAGACTAGATTCCCTTAGAAGGCCAAAGGCCTCCTGCAAACTGACATCAGGCACCTGGGCAGCTGACTTTACTTATTTCTGGAAACAGGCCATCCTTTGTTCCCAACTCCCTTAGCCGGGCACCAGGCCTCGGCCACCTACGATCCCAAACAGAACAGGATTTCTTCAAGATGCAAGCTACCACAAGCTGGAAGCCTGGCTGATCTTGGAGGGCCAAAGGCCTCCTAAAACTGACATCAGGCACCTGGGCAGCTGACTTTACTTACCCCTGGAAACAGGCCATCATTTGTGCCCAACTCCCTCTGCCGGGCACCAGGCCTCGGCCACCTACAATCCCGAACGGAACAGGATTTCTTCCAGATGCAAGCTGCCACAAGGTGGAAGCCTGGCTTCCCTTGGAGAGCCAAAGGCCTACTACAAACTGACATCAGGCACCTGGGCAGCTGACTTTATTTACCCCTGGAAACAGGCCATCCTTTGTACCCAACTCCCTCAGCAGGGCACCTGGCTCCGGCCACCTACAATCCCGAACGGAACAGGATTACTTCCAGATGCAAGCTGCCACAAGCAGGAAGCCTGGCTTCCCATGGAGGAACAATTGCCACCTGCAAACTGACATCAGGCACCTGGGCAGCTGACTTTACTTACCCCTGGAAACAGGCCATCATTTGTGCCCAACTCCCTCTGCCGGGCACCTGGCCTCGGCCACCTACAATCCCAAACGGAACAGGATTTCTTCCAGATGCAAGCTGCCACAAACTGGAAGGCTAGTTTCCCTTGAAGAGCCAAAGGGCTCCTACAAACTGACATCAGGCACCTGGGCAGCTGACTTTACTTACCCCTGGAAACAGGCCATCATTTGTGCCCAACTCCCTCTGCCGGGCACCAGGCCTCGGCCACCTGCAATCCCAAACGGAACAGGATTTCTTCCAGATGCAAGCTGCGTCAAGCTGGAAGCCTGGCTTCCCTTGGAGGGCCAAAGGCCTGCTACAAACTGACATCAGGCACCTGGGCAGCTGACTTTACTTACCCCTGGAAACAGGCCATCATTTGTGCCCAACTCCCTCTGCCGGGCACCTGGCCTCGGCCACCTACAATCCCGAGCAGAACAGCATTTCTTCAACATGCAAGTTGCCACAAACTTGAAGACAAGCTTCCCTTGGAGGGCCAAAGGCCTCCTACAAACTGACATCAGGCACCTGGGCAGCTGACTTTACTTACCCCTGGAAACAGGCCATCCTTTATTCCCAACTCCCTCTGCCAGGCACCTGGCCTCGGCCACCTACAATCCCGACCGCACAGGATTTCTTCCAGATGCAAGCAGCCACAAGCTGGAAGCCTGGCTTCCCATGGAGGGCCAAAGGCCTGCAACAAACTGACATCAGACACCTGGGCAGCTGACTTTACTAACCGCAGGAAACAGGCCATCATTTGTGCCCAAGTCCCTCTGCCGGGCACCAGGCCTCGGCCACCTACAATCCCAAACGGAACAGGATTACTTCCAGATGCAAGCTGCCACAAGCTGGAAGCCTGGCTTCCCATGGAGGGCCAAAGGCCTCCTACAAACTGACATCAGGCACCTGGGCAGCTGACTTTACTTACCCCTGGAAACAGGCCATCATTTGTGCCCAACTCCCTCTGCCGGGCACATGGCCTCGGTCACCTATAATGCCGAACGGAACAGGATTTCTTCCAGATGCAAGGTGCCACAAGCTGGAAGCCTGGCTTCCCATGGAGGGCCAAAGGCCTCCTACAAACTGACATCAGGCACCTGGGGAGCTGACTTTACTTAACCCTGGAAACAGGCCATCCTTTGTGCCCAATTCCCTCTGCCGGGCACCCGGCTTCGGGAACCTACAATCTTGAACGGAATAGGATTTTTTCCAGATGCAAGCTGCATTGAACAGGAAGACTAGCATCACTTGAAAAGCCAAAGGCCTGCTACAAACTGACATCAGGCACCTGGGCAGCTGACTTTACTTACCCCTGGAAACTGGCCATCCTTTGTACCCAACTCCCTCTGCCGGGCACCTGGCTTCGGCCACCTACAATCCCGAACGGAACAGGATTTCTTCCAGATGCAAGCTGCCACAAACTGGAAGATTAGCTTCCCATGGAGGGCCAAAGGCCTCCTACAAACTGACATCAGGCACCTGAGCAGCTGACTTTACTTACCCCTGGAAACAGGCCATCATTTGTGCCCAACTCCCTCTGCCGGGCACCTGGCCTCGGCCACCTACAATCCCGAACGGAACTGGATTTCTTCCAGATGCAAACTGCCACAAGCTGGAAGCCTGGCTTCCCTTGGATGGCCAAAGGCCTCCTACAAACTGACACCAGGCACCTGGGCAGCTGACTTTACTTACCCCTGGAAACAGGCCATCCTTTTTGCCCAACTCCCTCTGCCGGGCACCTGGCCACGGCCACCTACAATCCCGAACGGGACAGGATTTCTTCCAGATGCAAGCTGCCACAAACTGGAAGACTAGATTCCCTTAGAGGGCCAAAGGCCTCCTGCAAACTGACATCAGGCACCTGGGCAGCTGACTTTACTTATTTCTGGAAACAGGCCATCCTTTGTTCCCAACTCCCTTAGCCGGGCACCAGGCCTCGGCCACCTACGATCCCAAACAGAACAGGATTTCTTCAAGATGCAAGCTACCACAAGCTGGAAGCCTGGCTGCTCTTGGAGGGCCAAAGGCCTCCTAAAACTGACATCAGGCACCTGGGCAGCTGACTTTACTTACCCCTGGAAACAGGCCATCCTTTGTGCCCAACTCCCTCTGCCGGGCACCAGGCCTCGGCCACCTAAAATCCCGAACGGAACAGGATTTCTTCCAGATGCAAGCTGCCACAAGCTGGAAGTCTGGCTTCCCTTGGAGAGCCAAAGGCCTACTACAAACTGACATCAGGCACCTGGGCAGCTGACTTTATTTACCCCTGGAAACAGGCCATCCTTTGTACCCAACTCCCTCAGCAGGGCACCTGGCTCCGGCCACCTACAATCCCGAACGGAACAGGATTACTTCCAGATGCAAGCTGCCACAAGCAGGAAGCCTGGCTTCCCATGGAGGAACAATTGCCACCTGCAAACTGACATCAGGCACCTGGGCAGCTGACTTTACTTACCCCTGGAAACAGGCCGTCATTTTGCCCAACTCCCTCTGCCGGGCACCAGGCCTCGGCCACCTACAATCCCGAACGGAACAGGATTACTTCCAGATGCAAGCTGCCACAAGCAGGAAGCCTGGCTTCCCTTGGAGGGCCAAAGGCATCCTACAAACTGACACCAGGCACCTGGGCAGCTGACTTTACTTACCCCTGGAAACAGGCCATCCTTTGTGCCCAATTCCCTCTGCCGGGCACCCGGCTTCGGGAACCTACAATCTTGAACGGAATAGGATTTTTTCCAGATGCAAGCTGCATTGAACAGGAAGACTAGCATCACTTGAAGGGCCAAAGGCCTGCTACAAACTGACATCAGGCACCTGGGCAGCTGACTTTACTTACCCCTGGAAACAGGCCCTCATTTGTGCCCAACACCCTCAGCCGGGCACCAGGCCTCGGTCACCTACGATCCCAAACGGAACAGGATTTCTTCCAGATGCAAGCTGCCACAAGCTGGAAGCCTGGCTTCCCATGGAGGGTCAAAGGCCTGCTACAAACTGACATCAGGCACCTGGGCAGCTGACTTTACTTACCCCTGGAAACAGGCCACCATTTGTGCCCAACTCCCTCTGCCGGGCACCTGGCTCCGGCCACCTACAATCCCGAACGGAACAGGATTTCTTCCAGATGCAAGCTGCCACAAACTGGAAGATTAGCTTCCCATGGAGGGCCAAAGGCCTCCTACAAACTGAAATCAGGCACCTGGGCAGCTGACTTTACTTACCCCTGGAAACAGGCCACCATTTGTGCCCAACTCCCTCTGCCGGGCACCTGGCCTCGGCCACCTACAATCCCGAACGGAACAGGATTTCTTCCAGATGCAAACTGCCACAAGCTGGAAGCCTGGCTTCCCTTGGATGGCCAAAGGCCTCCTACAAACTGACACCAGGCACCTGGGCAGCTGACTTTACTTACCCCTGGAAACAGGCCATCCTTTTTGCCCAACTCCCTCTGCCGGGCACCTGGCCACGGCCACCTACAATCCCGAACGGGACTGGATTTCTTCCAGATGCAAGCTGCCACAAGCTGGAAGACTAGATTCCCTTAGAAGGCCAAAGGCCTCCTGCAAACTGACATCAGGCACCTGGGCAGCTGACTTTACTTATTTCTGGAAACAGGCCATCCTTTGTTCCCAACTCCCTTAGCCGGGCACCAGGCCTCGGCCACCTACGATCCCAAACAGAACAGGATTTCTTCAAGATGCAAGCTACCACAAGCTGGAAGCCTGGCTGATCTTGGAGGGCCAAAGGCCTCCTAAAACTGACATCAGGCACCTGGGCAGCTGACTTTACTTACCCCTGGAAACAGGCCATCATTTGTGCCCAACTCCCTCTGCCGGGCACCAGGCCTCGGCCACCTACAATCCCGAACGGAACAGGATTTCTTCCAGATGCAAGCTGCCACAAGGTGGAAGCCTGGCTTCCCTTGGAGAGCCAAAGGCCTACTACAAACTGACATCAGGCACCTGGGCAGCTGACTTTATTTACCCCTGGAAACAGGCCATCCTTTGTACCCAACTCCCTCAGCAGGGCACCTGGCTCCGGCCACCTACAATCCCGAACGGAACAGGATTACTTCCAGATGCAAGCTGCCACAAGCAGGAAGCCTGGCTTCCCATGGAGGAACAATTGCCACCTGCAAACTGACATCAGGCACCTGGGCAGCTGACTTTACTTACCCCTGGAAACAGGCCATCATTTGTGCCCAACTCTCTCTGCCGGGCACCTGGCCTCGGCCACCTACAATCCCAAACGGAACAGGATTTCTTCCAGATGCAAGCTGCCACAAACTGGAAGGCTAGTTTCCCTTGAAGAGCCAAAGGGCTCCTACAAACTGACATCAGGCACCTGGGCAGCTGACTTTACTTACCCCTGGAAACAGGCCATCATTTGTGCCCAACTCCCTCTGCCGGGCACCAGGCCTCGGCCACCTGCAATCCCAAACGGAACAGGATTTCTTCCAGATGCAAGCTGCGTCAAGCTGGAAGCCTGGCTTCCCTTGGAGGGCCAAAGGCCTGCTACAAACTGACATCAGGCACCTGGGCAGCTGACTTTACTTACCCCTGGAAACAGGCCATCATTTGTGCCCAACTCCCTCTGCCGGGCACCTGGCCTCGGCCACCTACAATCCCGAGCAGAACAGCATTTCTTCAACATGCAAGTTGCCACAAACTTGAAGACAAGCTTCCCTTGGAGGGCCAAAGGCCTCCTACAAACTGACATCAGGCACCTGGGCAGCTGACTTTACTTACCCCTGGAAACAGGCCATCCTTTATTCCCAACTCCCTCTGCCAGGCACCTGGCCTCGGCCACCTACAATCCCGACCGCACAGGATTTCTTCCAGATGCAAGCAGCCACAAGCTGGAAGCCTGGCTTCCCATGGAGGGCCAAAGGCCTGCAACAAACTGACATCAGACACCTGGGCAGCTGACTTTACTAACCGCAGGAAACAGGCCATCATTTGTGCCCAAGTCCCTCTGCCGGGCACCAGGCCTCGGCCACCTACAATCCCAAACGGAACAGGATTACTTCCAGATGCAAGCTGCCACAAGCTGGAAGCCTGGCTTCCCATGGAGGGCCAAAGGCCTCCTACAAACTGACATCAGGCACCTGGGCAGCTGACTTTACTTACCCCTGGAAACAGGCCATCATTTGTGCCCAACTCCCTCTGCCGGGCACATGGCCTCGGTCACCTATAATGCCGAACGGAACAGGATTTCTTCCAGATGCAAGGTGCCACAAGCTGGAAGCCTGGCTTCCCATGGAGGGCCAAAGGCCTCCTACAAACTGACATCAGGCACCTGGGGAGCTGACTTTACTTAACCCTGGAAACAGGCCATCCTTTGTGCCCAATTCCCTCTGCCGGGCACCCGGCTTCGGGAACCTACAATCTTGAACGGAATAGGATTTTTTCCAGATGCAAGCTGCATTGAACAGGAAGACTAGCATCACTTGAAAAGCCAAAGGCCTGCTACAAACTGACATCAGGCACCTGGGCAGCTGACTTTACTTACCCCTGGAAACTGGCCATCCTTTGTACCCAACTCCCTCAGCAGGGCACATGGCTCCGGCCACCTACAATCCCGAACGGAACAGGATTTTTTCCAGATGCAAGCTGCCACAAGCAGGAAGCCTGGCTTCCCATGGAGGAACAATTGCCACCTGCAAACTGACATCAGGCACCTGGGCAGCTGACTTTACTTACCCCTGGAAACAGGCCATCATTTGTGCCCAACTCCCTCTGCCGGGCACCTGGCCTCGGCCACCTACAATCCCGAACGGAACAGGATTTCTTCCAGATGCAAACTGCCACAAGCTGGAAGCCTGGCTTCCCTTGGATGGCCAAAGGCCTCCTACAAACTGACACCAGGCACCTGGGCAGCTGACTTTACTTACCCCTGGAAACAGGCCATCCTTTTTGCCCAACTCCCTCTGCCGGGCACCTGGCCACGGCCACCTACAATCCCGAACGGGACAGGATTTCTTCCAGATGCAAGCTGCCACAAACTGGAAGACTTGCTTCCCTTGCAGGGCCAAAGGGCTCCTACAAACTGACATCAGGCACCTGGGCAGCTGACTTTACTTACCCCTGGAAACAGGCCATCCTTTGTTCCCAACTCCTGCAGCAGGGCACCAGGCCTCGGCCACCTACAATCCCAAACAAAACAGGATTCCTTCCAGATGCAAGCTGCCACAACCTGGAAGCCTGGCTTCCCATGGAGGGCCAAAGGCCTGCTACAAACTGATTCAAGGCACCTGGGCAGCTGACTTTACTAACCTCTGGAAACAGTCCATCATCTGTGCCCAACTCCCTCTGCCGGGCACCTGGCTTCGGCCACCTACAATCCCGAACGGAACAGGATTTCTTCCAGATGCAAACTGCCACAAGCTGGAAGCCTGGCTTCCCTTGGATGGCCAAAGGCCTCCTACAAACTGACATCAGGCACCTGGGCAGCTGACTTTACTTACCCCTGGAAACAGGCCATCATTTGTGCCCAACTCCCTCTGCCGGGCACCAGGCCTCGGCCACCTGCAATCCCAAACGGAACAGGATTTCTTCCAGATGCAAGCTGCGTCAAGCTGGAAGCCTGGCTTCCCTTGGAGGGCCAAAGGCCTGCTACAAACTGACATCAGGCACCTGGGCAGCTGACTTTACTTACCCCTGGAAACAGGCCATCATTTGTGCCCAACTCCCTCTGCCGGGCACCTGGCCTCGGCCACCTACAATCCCGAGCAGAACAGCATTTCTTCAACATGCAAGTTGCCACAAACTTGAAGACAAGCTTCCCTTGGAGGGCCAAAGGCCTCCTACAAACTGACATCAGGCACCTGGGCAGCTGACTTTACTTACCCCTGGAAACAGGCCATCCTTTATTCCCAACTCCCTCTGCCAGGCACCTGGCCTCGGCCACCTACAATCCCGACCGCACAGGATTTCTTCCAGATGCAAGCAGCCACAAGCTGGAAGCCTGGCTTCCCATGGAGGGCCAAAGGCCTGCAACAAACTGACATCAGACACCTGGGCAGCTGACTTTACTAACCGCAGGAAACAGGCCATCATTTGTGCCCAAGTCCCTCTGCCGGGCACCAGGCCTCGGCCACCTACAATCCCAAACGGAACAGGATTACTTCCAGATGCAAGCTGCCACAAGCTGGAAGCCTGGCTTCCCATGGAGGGCCAAAGGCCTCCTACAAACTGACATCAGGCACCTGGGCAGCTGACTTTACTTACCCCTGGAAACAGGCCATCATTTGTGCCCAACTCCCTCTGCCGGGCACATGGCCTCGGTCACCTATAATGCCGAACGGAACAGGATTTCTTCCAGATGCAAGGTGCCACAAGCTGGAAGCCTGGCTTCCCATGGAGGGCCAAAGGCCTCCTACAAACTGACATCAGGCACCTGGGGAGCTGACTTTACTTAACCCTGGAAACAGGCCATCCTTTGTGCCCAATTCCCTCTGCCGGGCACCCGGCTTCGGGAACCTACAATCTTGAACGGAATAGGATTTTTTCCAGATGCAAGCTGCATTGAACAGGAAGACTAGCATCACTTGAAAAGCCAAAGGCCTGCTACAAACTGACATCAGGCACCTGGGCAGCTGACTTTACTTACCCCTGGAAACTGGCCATCCTTTGTACCCAACTCCCTCAGCAGGGCACATGGCTCCGGCCACCTACAATCCCGAACGGAACAGGATTTTTTCCAGATGCAAGCTGCCACAAGCAGGAAGCCTGGCTTCCCATGGAGGAACAATTGCCACCTGCAAACTGACATCAGGCACCTGGGCAGCTGACTTTACTTACCCCTGGAAACAGGCCATCATTTGTGCCCAACTCCCTCTGCCGGGCACCTGGCCTCGGCCACCTACAATCCCGAACGGAACAGGATTTCTTCCAGATGCAAACTGCCACAAGCTGGAAGCCTGGCTTCCCTTGGATGGCCAAAGGCCTCCTACAAACTGACACCAGGCACCTGGGCAGCTGACTTTACTTACCCCTGGAAACAGGCCATCCTTTTTGCCCAACTCCCTCTGCCGGGCACCTGGCCACGGCCACCTACAATCCCGAACGGGACAGGATTTCTTCCAGATGCAAGCTGCCACAAACTGGAAGACTTGCTTCCCTTGCAGGGCCAAAGGGCTCCTACAAACTTACATCAGGCACCTGGGCAGCTGACTTTACTTACCCCTGGAAACAGGCCATCCTTTGTTCCCAACTCCTGCAGCAGGGCACCAGGCCTCGGCCACCTACAATCCCAAACAAAACAGGATTTCTTCCAGATGCAAGCTGCCACAACCTGGAAGCCTGGCTTCCCATGGAGGGCCAAAGGCCTGCTACAAACTGATTCAAGGCACCTGGGCAGCTGACTTTACTAACCTCTGGAAACAGTCCATCATCTGTGCCCAACTCCCTCTGCCGGGCACCTGGCTTCGGCCACCTACAATCCCGAACGGAACAGGATTTCTTCCAGATGCAAGCTGCCACAAACTGGAAGATTAGCTTCCCATGGAGGGCCAAAGGCCTCCTACAAACTGACATCAGGCACCTGAGCAGCTGACTTTACTTACCCCTGGAAACAGGCCATCATTTGTGCCCAACTCCCTCTGCCGGGCACCTGGCCTCGGCCACCTACAATCCCGAACGGAACTGGATTTCTTCCAGATGCAAACTGCCACAAGCTGGAAGCCTGGCTTCCCTTGGATGGCCAAAGGCCTCCTACAAACTGACACCAGGCACCTGGGCAGCTGACTTTACTTACCCCTGGAAACAGGCCATCCTTTTTGCCCAACTCCCTCTGCCGGGCACCTGGCCACGGCCACCTACAATCCCGAACGGGACAGGATTTCTTCCAGATGCAAGCTGCCACAAACTGGAAGACTAGATTCCCTTAGAGGGCCAAAGGCCTCCTGCAAACTGACATCAGGCACCTGGGCAGCTGACTTTACTTATTTCTGGAAACAGGCCATCCTTTGTTCCCAACTCCCTTAGCCGGGCACCAGGCCTCGGCCACCTACGATCCCAAACAGAACAGGATTTCTTCAAGATGCAAGCTACCACAAGCTGGAAGCCTGGCTGCTCTTGGAGGGCCAAAGGCCTCCTAAAACTGACATCAGGCACCTGGGCAGCTGACTTTACTTACCCCTGGAAACAGGCCATCCTTTGTGCCCAACTCCCTCTGCCGGACACCAGGCCTCGGCCACCTAAAATCCCGAACGGAACAGGATTTCTTCCAGATGCAAGCTGCCACAAGCTGGAAGTCTGGCTTCCCTTGGAGAGCCAAAGGCCTACTACAAACTGACATCAGGCACCTGGGCAGCTGACTTTATTTACCCCTGGAAACAGGCCATCCTTTGTACCCAACTCCCTCAGCAGGGCACCTGGCTCCGGCCACCTACAATCCCGAACGGAACAGGATTACTTCCAGATGCAAGCTGCCACAAGCAGGAAGCCTGGCTTCCCATGGAGGAACAATTGCCACCTGCAAACTGACATCAGGCACCTGGGCAGCTGACTTTACTTACCCCTGGAAACAGGCCGTCATTTTGCCCAACTCCCTCTGCCGGGCACCAGGCCTCGGCCACCTACAATCCCGAACGGAACAGGATTACTTCCAGATGCAAGCTGCCACAAGCAGGAAGCCTGGCTTCCCTTGGAGGGCCAAAGGCATCCTACAAACTGACACCAGGCACCTGGGCAGCTGACTTTACTTACCCCTGGAAACAGGCCATCCTTTGTGCCCAATTCCCTCTGCCGGGCACCCGGCTTCGGGAACCTACAATCTTGAACGGAATAGGATTTTTTCCAGATGCAAGCTGCATTGAACAGGAAGACTAGCATCACTTGAAGGGCCAAAGGCCTGCTACAAACTGACATCAGGCACCTGGGCAGCTGACTTTACTTACCCCTGGAAACAGGCCCTCATTTGTGCCCAACACCCTCAGCCGGGCACCAGGCCTCGGTCACCTACGATCCCAAACGGAACAGGATTTCTTCCAGATGCAAGCTGCCACAAGCTGGAAGCCTGGCTTCCCATGGAGGGTCAAAGGCCTGCTACAAACTGACATCAGGCACCTGGGCAGCTGACTTTACTTACCCCTGGAAACAGGCCACCATTTGTGCCCAACTCCCTCTGCCGGGCACCTGGCTCCGGCCACCTACAATCCCGAACGGAACAGGATTTCTTCCAGATGCAAGCTGCCACAAACTGGAAGATTAGCTTCCCATGGAGGGCCAAAGGCCTCCTACAAACTGAAATCAGGCACCTGGGCAGCTGACTTTACTTACCCCTGGAAACAGGCCACCATTTGTGCCCAACTCCCTCTGCCGGGCACCTGGCCTCGGCCACCTACAATCCCGAACGGAACAGGATTTCTTCCAGATGCAAACTGCCACAAGCTGGAAGCCTGGCTTCCCTTGGATGGCCAAAGGCCTCCTACAAACTGACACCAGGCACCTGGGCAGCTGACTTTACTTACCCCTGGAAACAGGCCATCCTTTTTGCCCAACTCCCTCTGCCGGGCACCTGGCCACGGCCACCTACAATCCCGAACGGGACTGGATTTCTTCCAGATGCAAGCTGCCACAAGCTGGAAGACTAGATTCCCTTAGAAGGCCAAAGGCCTCCTGCAAACTGACATCAGGCACCTGGGCAGCTGACTTTACTTATTTCTGGAAACAGGCCATCCTTTGTTCCCAACTCCCTTAGCCGGGCACCAGGCCTCGGCCACCTACGATCCCAAACAGAACAGGATTTCTTCAAGATGCAAGCTACCACAAGCTGGAAGCCTGGCTGATCTTGGAGGGCCAAAGGCCTCCTAAAACTGACATCAGGCACCTGGGCAGCTGACTTTACTTACCCCTGGAAACAGGCCATCATTTGTGCCCAACTCCCTCTGCCGGGCACCAGGCCTCGGCCACCTACAATCCCGAACGGAACAGGATTTCTTCCAGATGCAAGCTGCCACAAGGTGGAAGCCTGGCTTCCCTTGGAGAGCCAAAGGCCTACTACAAACTGACATCAGGCACCTGGGCAGCTGACTTTATTTACCCCTGGAAACAGGCCATCCTTTGTACCCAACTCCCTCAGCAGGGCACCTGGCTCCGGCCACCTACAATCCCGAACGGAACAGGATTACTTCCAGATGCAAGCTGCCACAAGCAGGAAGCCTGGCTTCCCATGGAGGAACAATTGCCACCTGCAAACTGACATCAGGCACCTGGGCAGCTGACTTTACTTACCCCTGGAAACAGGCCATCATTTGTGCCCAACTCCCTCTGCCGGGCACCTGGCCTCGGCCACCTACAATCCCAAACGGAACAGGATTTCTTCCAGATGCAAGCTGCCACAAACTGGAAGGCTAGTTTCCCTTGAAGAGCCAAAGGGCTCCTACAAACTGACATCAGGCACCTGGGCAGCTGACTTTACTTACCCCTGGAAACAGGCCATCATTTGTGCCCAACTCCCTCTGCCGGGCACCAGGCCTCGGCCACCTGCAATCCCAAACGGAACAGGATTTCTTCCAGATGCAAGCTGCGTCAAGCTGGAAGCCTGGCTTCCCTTGGAGGGCCAAAGGCCTGCTACAAACTGACATCAGGCACCTGGGCAGCTGACTTTACTTACCCCTGGAAACAGGCCATCATTTGTGCCCAACTCCCTCTGCCGGGCACCTGGCCTCGGCCACCTACAATCCCGAGCAGAACAGCATTTCTTCAACATGCAAGTTGCCACAAACTTGAAGACAAGCTTCCCTTGGAGGGCCAAAGGCCTCCTACAAACTGACATCAGGCACCTGGGCAGCTGACTTTACTTACCCCTGGAAACAGGCCATCCTTTATTCCCAACTCCCTCTGCCAGGCACCTGGCCACGGCCACCTACAATCCCGACCGCACAGGATTTCTTCCAGATGCAAGCAGCCACAAGCTGGAAGCCTGGCTTCCCATGGAGGGCCAAAGGCCTGCAACAAACTGACATCAGACACCTGGGCAGCTGACTTTACTAACCGCAGGAAACAGGCCATCATTTGTGCCCAAGTCCCTCTGCCGGGCACCAGGCCTCGGCCACCTACAATCCCAAACGGAACAGGATTACTTCCAGATGCAAGCTGCCACAAGCTGGAAGCCTGGCTTCCCATGGAGGGCCAAAGGCCTCCTACAAACTGACATCAGGCACCTGGGCAGCTGACTTTACTTACCCCTGGAAACAGGCCATCATTTGTGCCCAACTCCCTCTGCCGGGCACATGGCCTCGGTCACCTATAATGCCGAACGGAACAGGATTTCTTCCAGATGCAAGGTGCCACAAGCTGGAAGCCTGGCTTCCCATGGAGGGCCAAAGGCCTCCTACAAACTGACATCAGGCACCTGGGGAGCTGACTTTACTTAACCCTGGAAACAGGCCATCCTTTGTGCCCAATTCCCTCTGCCGGGCACCCGGCTTCGGGAACCTACAATCTTGAACGGAATAGGATTTTTTCCAGATGCAAGCTGCATTGAACAGGAAGACTAGCATCACTTGAAAAGCCAAAGGCCTGCTACAAACTGACATCAGGCACCTGGGCAGCTGACTTTACTTACCCCTGGAAACTGGCCATCCTTTGTACCCAACTCCCTCAGCAGGGCACATGGCTCCGGCCACCTACAATCCCGAACGGAACAGGATTACTTCCAGATGCAAGCTGCCACAAGCAGGAAGCCTGGCTTCCCATGGAGGAACAATTGCCACCTGCAAACTGACATCAGGCACCTGGGCAGCTGACTTTACTTACCCCTGGAAACAGGCCATCATTTGTGCCCAACTCCCTCTGCCGGGCACCTGGCCTCGGCCACCTACAATCCCGAACGGAACAGGATTTCTTCCAGATGCAAACTGCCACAAGCTGGAAGCCTGGCTTCCCTTGGATGGCCAAAGGCCTCCTACAAACTGACACCAGGCACCTGGGCAGCTGACTTTACTTACCCCTGGAAACAGGCCATCCTTTTTGCCCAACTCCCTCTGCCGGGCACCTGGCCACGGCCACCTACAATCCCGAACGGGACAGGATTTCTTCTAGATGCAAGCTGCCACAAACTGGAAGACTAGATTCCCTTAGAGGGCCAAAGGCCTCCTGCAAACTGACATCAGGCACCTGGGCAGCTGACTTTACTTATTTCTGGAAACAGGCCATCCTTTGTTCCCAACTCCCTTAGCCGGGCACCAGGCCTCGGCCACCTACGATCCCAAACAGAACAGGATTTCTTCAAGATGCAAGCTACCACAAGCTGGAAGCCTGGCTGCTCTTGGAGGGCCAAAGGCCTCCTAAAACTGACATCAGGCACCTGGGCAGCTGACTTTACTTACCCCTGGAAACAGGCCATCATTTGTGCCCAACTCCCTCTGCCGGGCACCAGGCCTCGGCCACCTACAATCCCGAACGGAACAGGATTTCTTCCAGATGCAAGCTGCCACAAGCTGGAAGTCTGGCTTCCCTTGGAGAGCCAAAGGCCTACTACAAACTGACATCAGGCACCTGGGCAGCTGACTTTATTTACCCCTGGAAACAGGCCATCCTTTGTACCCAACTCCCTCAGCAGGGCACCTGGCTCCGGCCACCTACAATCCCGAACGGAACAGGATTACTTCCAGATGCAAGCTGCCACAAGCAGGAAGCCTGGCTTCCCATGGAGGAACAATTGCCACCTGCAAACTGACATCAGGCACCTGGGCAGCTGACTTTACTTACCCCTGGAAACAGGCCGTCATTTTGCCCAACTCCCTCTGCCGGGCACCAGGCCTCGGCCACCTACAATCCCGAACGGAACAGGATTACTTCCAGATGCAAGCTGCCACAAGCAGGAAGCCTGGCTTCCCTTGGAGGGCCAAAGGCATCCTACAAACTGACACCAGGCACCTGGGCAGCTGACTTTACTTACCCCTGGAAACAGGCCATCCTTTGTGCCCAATTCCCTCTGCCGGGCACCCGGCTTCGGGAACCTACAATCTTGAACGGAATAGGATTTTTTCCAGATGCAAGCTGCATTGAACAGGAAGACTAGCATCACTTGAAGGGCCAAAGGCCTGCTACAAACTGACATCAGGCACCTGGGCAGCTGACTTTACTTACCCCTGGAAACAGGCCCTCATTTGTGCCCAACACCCTCAGCCGGGCACCAGGCCTCGGTCACCTACGATCCCAAACGGAACAGGATTTCTTCCAGATGCAAGCTGCGTCAAGCTGGAAGCCTGGCTTCCCTTGGAGGGCCAAAGGCCTGCTACAAACTGACATCAGGCACCTGGGCAGCTGACTTTACTTACCCCTGGAAACAGGCCATCATTTGTGCCCAACTCCCTCTGCCGGGCACCTGGCCTCGGCCACCTACAATCCCGAGCAGAACAGCATTTCTTCAACATGCAAGTTGCCACAAACTTGAAGACAAGCTTCCCTTGGAGGGCCAAAGGCCTCCTACAAACTGACATCAGGCACCTGGGCAGCTGACTTTACTTACCCCTGGAAACAGGCCATCCTTTATTCCCAACTCCCTCTGCCAGGCACCTGGCCTCGGCCACCTACAATCCCGACCGCACAGGATTTCTTCCAGATGCAAGCAGCCACAAGCTGGAAGCCTGGCTTCCCATGGAGGGCCAAAGGCCTGCAACAAACTGACATCAGACACCTGGGCAGCTGACTTTACTAACCGCAGGAAACAGGCCATCATTTGTGCCCAAGTCCCTCTGCCGGGCACCAGGCCTCGGCCACCTACAATCCCAAACGGAACAGGATTACTTCCAGATGCAAGCTGCCACAAGCTGGAAGCCTGGCTTCCCATGGAGGGCCAAAGGCCTCCTACAAACTGACATCAGGCACCTGGGCAGCTGACTTTACTTACCCCTGGAAACAGGCCATCATTTGTGCCCAACTCCCTCTGCCGGGCACATGGCCTCGGTCACCTATAATGCCGAACGGAACAGGATTTCTTCCAGATGCAAGGTGCCACAAGCTGGAAGCCTGGCTTCCCATGGAGGGCCAAAGGCCTCCTACAAACTGACATCAGGCACCTGGGGAGCTGACTTTACTTAACCCTGGAAACAGGCCATCCTTTGTGCCCAATTCCCTCTGCCGGGCACCCGGCTTCGGGAACCTACAATCTTGAACGGAATAGGATTTTTTCCAGATGCAAGCTGCATTGAACAGGAAGACTAGCATCACTTGAAAAGCCAAAGGCCTGCTACAAACTGACATCAGGCACCTGGGCAGCTGACTTTACTTACCCCTGGAAACTGGCCATCCTTTGTACCCAACTCCCTCAGCAGGGCACATGGCTCCGGCCACCTACAATCCCGAACGGAACAGGATTACTTCCAGATGCAAGCTGCCACAAGCAGGAAGCCTGGCTTCCCATGGAGGAACAATTGCCACCTGCAAACTGACATCAGGCACCTGGGCAGCTGACTTTACTTACCCCTGGAAACAGGCCATCATTTGTGCCCAACTCCCTCTGCCGGGCACCTGGCCTCGGCCACCTACAATCCCGAACGGAACAGGATTTCTTCCAGATGCAAACTGCCACAAGCTGGAAGCCTGGCTTCCCTTGGATGGCCAAAGGCCTCCTACAAACTGACACCAGGCACCTGGGCAGCTGACTTTACTTACCCCTGGAAACAGGCCATCCTTTTTGCCCAACTCCCTCTGCCGGGCACCTGGCCACGGCCACCTACAATCCCGAACGGGACAGGATTTCTTCCAGATGCAAGCTGCCACAAACTGGAAGACTAGATTCCCTTAGAGGGCCAAAGGCCTCCTGCAAACTGACATCAGGCACCTGGGCAGCTGACTTTACTTATTTCTGGAAACAGGCCATCCTTTGTTCCCAACTCCCTTAGCCGGGCACCAGGCCTCGGCCACCTACGATCCCAAACAGAACAGGATTTCTTCAAGATGCAAGCTACCACAAGCTGGAAGCCTGGCTGCTCTTGGAGGGCCAAAGGCCTCCTAAAACTGACATCAGGCACCTGGGCAGCTGACTTTACTTACCCCTGGAAACAGGCCATCATTTGTGCCCAACTCCCTCTGCCGGGCACCAGGCCTCGGCCACCTACAATCCCGAACGGAACAGGATTTCTTCCAGATGCAAGCTGCCACAAGCTGGAAGTCTGGCTTCCCTTGGAGAGCCAAAGGCCTACTACAAACTGACATCAGGCACCTGGGCAGCTGACTTTATTTACCCCTGGAAACAGGCCATCCTTTGTACCCAACTCCCTCAGCAGGGCACCTGGCTCCGGCCACCTACAATCCCGAACGGAACAGGATTACTTCCAGATGCAAGCTGCCACAAGCAGGAAGCCTGGCTTCCCATGGAGGAACAATTGCCACCTGCAAACTGACATCAGGCACCTGGGCAGCTGACTTTACTTACCCCTGGAAACAGGCCGTCATTTTGCCCAACTCCCTCTGCCGGGCACCAGGCCTCGGCCACCTACAATCCCGAACGGAACAGGATTACTTCCAGATGCAAGCTGCCACAAGCAGGAAGCCTGGCTTCCCTTGGAGGGCCAAAGGCATCCTACAAACTGACACCAGGCACCTGGGCAGCTGACTTTACTTACCCCTGGAAACAGGCCATCCTTTGTGCCCAATTCCCTCTGCCGGGCACCCGGCTTCGGGAACCTACAATCTTGAACGGAATAGGATTTTTTCCAGATGCAAGCTGCATTGAACAGGAAGACTAGCATCACTTGAAGGGCCAAAGGCCTGCTACAAACTGACATCAGGCACCTGGGCAGCTGACTTTACTTACCCCTGGAAACAGGCCCTCATTTGTGCCCAACACCCTCAGCCGGGCACCAGGCCTCGGTCACCTACGATCCCAAACGGAACAGGATTTCTTCCAGATGCAAGCTGCCACAAGCTGGAAGCCTGGCTTCCCATGGAGGGTCAAAGGCCTGCTACAAACTGACATCAGGCACCTGGGCAGCTGACTTTACTTACCCCTGGAAACAGGCCACCATTTGTGCCCAACTCCCTCTGCCGGGCACCTGGCTCCGGCCACCTACAATCCCGAACGGAACAGGATTTCTTCCAGATGCAAGCTGCCACAAACTGGAAGATTAGCTTCCCATGGAGGGCCAAAGGCCTCCTACAAACTGAAATCAGGCACCTGGGCAGCTGACTTTACTTACCCTCTGGAAACAGGCCACCATTTGTGCCCAACTCCCTCTGCCGGGCACCTGGCCTCGGCCACCTACAATCCCGAACGGGAACAGGATTTCTTCAAGATGCAAACTGCCACAAGCTGGAAGCCTGGCTTCCCTTGGATGGCCAAAGGCCTCCTACAAACTGACACCAGGCACCTGGGCAGCTGACTTTACTTACCCCTGGAAACAGGCCATCCTTTTTGCCCAACTCCCTCTGCCGGGCACCTGGCCACGGCCACCTACAATCCCGAACGGGACTGGATTTCTTCCAGATGCAAGCTGCCACAAACTGGAAGACTAGATTCCCTTAGAAGGCCAAAGGCCTCCTGCAAACTGACATCAGGCACCTGGGCAGCTGACTTTACTTATTTCTGGAAACAGGCCATCCTTTGTTCCCAACTCCCTTAGCCGGGCACCAGGCCTCGGCCACCTACGATCCCAAACAGAACAGGATTTCTTCAAGATGCAAGCTACCACAAGCTGGAAGCCTGGCTGATCTTGGAGGGCCAAAGGCCTCCTAAAACTGACATCAGGCACCTGGGCAGCTGACTTTACTTACCCCTGGAAACAGGCCATCATTTGTGCCCAACTCCCTCTGCCGGGCACCAGGCCTCGGCCACCTACAATCCCGAACGGAACAGGATTTCTTCCAGATGCAAGCTGCCACAAGGTGGAAGCCTGGCTTCCCTTGGAGAGCCAAAGGCCTACTACAAACTGACATCAGGCACCTGGGCAGCTGACTTTATTTACCCCTGGAAACAGGCCATCCTTTGTACCCAACTCCCTCAGCAGGGCACCTGGCTCCGGCCACCTACAATCCCGAACGGAACAGGATTACTTCCAGATGCAAGCTGCCACAAGCAGGAAGCCTGGCTTCCCATGGAGGAACAATTGCCACCTGCAAACTGACATCAGGCACCTGGGCAGCTGACTTTACTTACCCCTGGAAACAGGCCATCATTTGTGCCCAACTCCCTCTGCCGGGCACCTGGCCTCGGCCACCTACAATCCCAAACGGAACATGATTTCTTCCAGAAGCAAGCTGCGTCAAGCTGGAAGCCTGGCTTCCCTTGGAGGGCCAAAGGCCTGCTACAAACTGACATCAGGCACCTGGGCAGCTGACTTTACTTACCCCTGGAAACAGGCCATCCTTTGTGCCCAACTCCCTCTGCCGGGCACCAGGCCTCGGCCACCTACAATCCAGAATGGAACAGGATTTCTTCCAGATGCAAGCTGCCACAAACTGGAAGACTAGTTTCCCTTGAAGAGCCAAAGGGCTCCTACAAACTGACATCAGGCACCTGGGCAGCTGACTTTACTTACCCCTGGAAACAGGCCATCATTTGTGCCCCAACTCCCTCTGCCGGGCACCAGGCCTCGGCCACCTGCAATCCCAAACGGAACAGGATTTCTTCCAGATGCAAGCTGCGTCAAGCTGGAAGCCTGGCTTCCCTTGGAGGGCCAAAGGCCTGCTACAAACTGACATCAGGCACCTGGGCAGCTGACTTTACTTACCCCTGGAAACAGGCCATCATTTGTGCCCAACTCCCTCTGCCGGGCACCTGGCCTCGGCCACCTACAATCCCGAGCAGAACAGCATTTCTTCAACATGCAAGTTGCCACAAACTTGAAGACAAGCTTCCCTTGGAGGGCCAAAGGCCTCCTACAAACTGACATCAGGCACCTGGGCAGCTGACTTTACTTACCCCTGGAAACAGGCCATCCTTTATTCCCAACTCCCTCTGCCAGGCACCTGGCCTCGGCCACCTACAATCCCGACCGCACAGGATTTCTTCCAGATGCAAGCAGCCACAAGCTGGAAGCCTGGCTTCCCATGGAGGGCCAAAGGCCTGCAACAAACTGACATCAGACACCTGGGCAGCTGACTTTACTAACCGCAGGAAACAGGCCATCATTTGTGCCCAAGTCCCTCTGCCGGGCACCAGGCCTCGGCCACCTACAATCCCAAACGGAACAGGATTACTTCCAGATGCAAGCAGCCACAAGCTGGAAGCCTGGCTTCCCATGGAGGGCCAAAGGCCTCCTACAAACTGACATCAGGCACCTGGGCAGCTGACTTTACTTACCCCTGGAAACAGGCCATCATTTGTGCCCAACTCCCTCTGCCGGGCACATGGCCTCGGTCACCTATAATGCCGAACGGAACAGGATTTCTTCCAGATGCAAGGTGCCACAAGCTGGAAGCCTGGCTTCCCATGGAGGGCCAAAGGCCTCCTACAAACTGACATCAGGCACCTGGGGAGCTGACTTTACTTAACCCTGGAAACAGGCCATCCTTTGTGCCCAATTCCCTCTGCCGGGCACCCGGCTTCGGGAACCTACAATCTTGAACGGAATAGGATTTTTTCCAGATGCAAGCTGCATTGAACAGGAAGACTAGCATCACTTGAAAAGCCAAAGGCCTGCTACAAACTGACATCAGGCACCTGGGCAGCTGACTTTACTTACCCCTGGAAACTGGCCATCCTTTGTACCCAACTCCCTCAGCAGGGCACATGGCTCCGGCCACCTACAATCCCGAACGGAACAGGATTACTTCCAGATGCAAGCTGCCACAAGCAGGAAGCCTGGCTTCCCATGGAGGAACAATTGCCACCTGCAAACTGACATCAGGCACCTGGGCAGCTGACTTTACTTACCCCTGGAAACAGGCCATCCTTTGTGACCAGTTTCCTCTGCCGGGCACCTGGCCTCGGCCACCTACAATCCCGAACGGAACAGGATTTCTTCCAGATGCAAGCTGCCACAAGCTGGAAGACTTACTTGCCTTGGAGGGCCAAAGGCCTCCTACAAACTGACATCAGGCACCTGGGCAGCTGACTTTACTTACCCCTGGAAACAGGCCATCATTTGTTCCCAACTCCCTTAGCCGGGCATTAGGCCTCGGCCACCTACGGTCCCAAACGGAACAGGATTTCTTCCAGATGCAAGCTGCCACAGGCTGGAAACCTGGCTTCCCATGGAGGGCCAAAGGCCTCCTACAAACTGACATCAGGCACCTGGGCAGCTGACTTTACTTACCCCTGGAAACAGGCCATCATTTGTGCCCAACTGCCTCTGCCGGGCACCAGGCCTCGGCCACCTACAATCCCAAACGGAACATGATTTCTTTCAGAAGCAAGCTGCCACAAGCTGGAAGCCTGGCTTCCCATGGAGGGCCAAAGGCCTGCTACAAACTGACATCAGACACCTGGGCAGCTGACTTAACTAACCCCTGTAAACAGACTATCATTTGTGCCCAACTCCCCTCTGCCGGGCACCAGGCCTCGGCCACCTACAATCCCGAACAGAACAGGATTTCTTCCAGATGCAAGCTGCCACAAACATGAAGACTAGCTTCCCTTGGAGGGCCAAAGGCCTGCTACAAACTGACATCAGGCACCTGGGCAGCTGACTTTACTTACCCCTGGAAACTGGCCATCCTATGTTCCCAACTCCCTGTGCCGGGCACCTGGCTTCGGTCACCTACAATCCCGAACGGAACAGGATTTCTTCCAGATGCAAGCTGCCACAAACTGGAAGACTACCTTCCCTTAGTGGGCCAAAGGACTGCTAAAAACTGACATCAGGCACCTGGGCAGCTGACTGTACTTACCCTTGGAAACAGGCCATCATTTGTGCCCAACTCCCTCTGCCGGGCACCAGGCCTCGGCCACCTATAAACCCGATCGGAACAGCATTTCTTCCAGATGCAAGCTGCCACAAACTGGAAGACTTGCTTCCCTTAGAGGGCCAAAGGCCTCCTACAAACTGACATCAGGCACCTGGGCAGCTGACTTTACTTACCCCTGGAAACAGGCCATCCTTTGTGCCCAACTCCCTCTGCCGGGCACCAGGGCTCGGCCATCTACAATCCCAAACGGAACAGGATTTCTTCCAGATGCAAGCTGCCACAAGCTGGAAGCCTGGCTTCCCTTGGAGAGCCAAAGGCCTACTACAAACTGACATCAGGCACCTGGGTAGCTGACTTTATTTACCCCTGGAAACAGGCCATCCTTTGTACCCAACTCCCTCAGCAGGGCACGTGGCTCCGGCCACCTACAATCCCGAACGGAACAGGATTTCTTCCAGATGCAAGCTGCCACAAGCAGGAAGCCTGGCTTCCCATGGAGGAAAAATTGCCACCTGCAAACTGACATCACGCACCTGGGCAGCTGACTTTACTTACCCCTGGAAACAGGACATCCTTTGTGCCCAACACCCTCTGCCGGGCACCTGGCCTCGGCCACCTACAATCTCGAGCAGAACAGCATTTCTTCAAGATGCAAGTTGCCACAAACTGGAAGACAAGCTTCCCTTGGAGGGACAAAGGCCTCCTACAAACTGACATCAAGCACCTGGGCAGCTAACTTTACTTACCCCTGGAAACAGGCCATCCTTTTTTCCCAACTCCCTCAGCCGGGCACCAGGCCTCAATCACCTACGATCCCAAACGGAACAGGATTTCTTCCAGATGCAAGCTGCCACAAGCTGGGAGCCTGGCTTTTCATGGAGGGTCAAAGGCCTGCTACAAACTGACATCAGGCACCTGGGCAGCTGACTTTACTAACCCTTGGAAACAGGCCATCATTTGTTCCCTACTCCCTCAGCAGGGCACCCGGCTCCGGACACCTACAATCCCGAACGAAACAGGATTTCTTCCAGATGCAAGCTGCCACAATCTGGAAGCCTTGCTTCCCTTGGAGGGCCAAAGTCCTCCTACAAACTGACATCAGGCACCTGGGCAGCTAACTTTACTTACCCCTGGAAACAGGCCATCCTTTGTTCCCAACTCCCTCTGCCGGGCACCTGGCCTCGGCCACCTACAATCCCGAACGGAACAGGATTTCTTCCAGATGCAAGCTGCCACAAACTGGAAGACTAGATTCGCTTGCAGGGCTAAAGGCCTGCTACAAACTGACATCAGGCACCTGGGCAGCTGACTTTACTTACCCCTGGAAACAGGCCATCATTTGTGCCCAACTCCCTCTGCCGGGCACCTGGCCTCGGCCACCTACAATCATGAGCAGAACAGCATTTCTTCCAGATGCAAGCTGCCACAAACTGGAAGACTAGCTTCCCTTGGAGGGCCAAAGGCCTCCTACAAACTGACATCAGGCACCTGGGCAGCTGACTTTACTTACCCCTGGAAACAGGCCATCCTTTGTTCCCAACTCCCTCTGCCGGGCACCTGACCTCGGCCACCTACAATCCCGAACGGAACAGGATTTCTTCCAGATGCAAGCTGCCACAAACTGGAAGACTAGCTTCCCTTGCAGGGCTAAAGGCCTCCTACAAACTGACATCAGGCACCTGGGCAGCTGACTTTACTTACCCCTGGAAACAGGCCATCTTTGTGCCCAACTCCCTCTGCCGGGCACCTGGCCTCGGCCACCTACAATCCCGAATGGAACAGGATTTCTTCCAGATGCAAGCTGCCACAAACTGGAAGACTAGTTTCCCTTGAAGGGCCAAAGGCCTCCTACAAACTGACATCAGGCACCTGGGCAGCTGACTTTACTTACCCCTGGAAACAGGCCATCCTTTGTGCCCAACTCCCTCTGCCGGGCACCAGGCCTCGGCCACCTACAATCCCGAACGGAACAGCATTTCTTCCAGATGCAAGCTGCCACAGGCAGGAAGCCTGGCTTCCCATGGAGGGCCAAAGGCCTCCTACAAACTGACATCAGGCACCTGGGCAGCTGACTTTACTTACCCTTGGAAATAGGCCATCATTTGTGCCCAACTCCCTCTGCTGGGCACGTGGCTCCGGCCACCTACAATCCCGAACGGAACAGGAATTCTTCCAGATGCAAGCTGCCACAAGCTGGGAGCCTGGCATCCCTTGGAGGGCCAAAGGCCTCCTACAAACTGACATCAGGCACCTGGGCAGCTGACTTTACTTACCCCTGGAAACAGGCCATCCTTTCTGACCAACTCCCTCTGCCGGGCACCTGGCCTCGGCCACCTACAATCTTGAACGGAATAGGATTTTTTCCCGATGGAAGCTGCATTGAACAGGAAGACTAGCATCACTTGGAGAGCCAAAGGCCTGCTACAAACTGACATCAGGCACCTGGGCAGCTGACTTTACTTACCCCTGGAAACAGGCCATCATTTGTGCCCAACTCCCTCTGCCGGGCACCAGGCCTCGGCCACCTACAATCCCGAACGGAACAGGATTTCTTCCAGATGCAAGCTGCCACAAGCTGGAAGCCTGGCTTCCCTTGGAGGGACAAAGGCCTCCTACAAACTGACATCAGGCACCTGGGCAGCTGACTTTACTTCCCCCTGGAAACAGGCCATCCTTTCTGACCAACTCCCTCTGCCGGGCACCTGGCCTCGGCCACCTACAATCTTGAACGGAATAGGATTTTTTCCAGATGGAAGCTGCATTGAACAGGAAGACTAGCATCACTTGGAGAGCCAAAGGCCTGCTACAAACTGACATCAGGCACCTGGGCAGCTGACTTTACTTACCCCTGGAAACAGGCCATCATTTGTGCCCAACTCCCTCTGCCGGGCACCAGGCCTCGGCCACCTACAATCCCGAACGGAACAGGATTTCTTCCAGATGCAAGCTGCCACAAGCTGGAAGCCTGGCTTCCCATGGAGGGCCAAAGGCCTACTACAAACTGACATCAGGCACCTGGGCAGCTGACTTTACTTACCCCTGGAAACAGGCCATCCTTTGTTCTCAACTCCTGCAGCAGGACACCTGGCCTCGGCCACCTACAATCCCAAACGGAACAGGATTTCTTCAAGATGCAAGCTGACACAAGCTGGAAGCCTGGCTTCCCATGGAGGGCCAAAGGCCTGCTACAAACTGATTCTAGGCACCTGGGCAGCTGACTTTACTAACCCCTGGAAACAGGCCATCATTTGTGCCCAACTCCCTCTGCCGGGCACCTGGCCTCGGCCACCTACATTCCCAAATAGAACAGGATTTCTTCCAGATGCAAGCAGCCACAAACTGGAAGACTTGCTTCCCTTGGAGGGCCAAAGGCCTCCTACAAACTGACATCAGGCACCTGGGCAGCTAACTTTACTTACCCCTGGAAACAGGCCATCCTTTGTTCCCAACTCCCTTAGCCGGACACCAGGCCTCGGCCACCTGCGATCCCAAACGGAACAGGATTTCTTCCAGATGCAAGCTGCCACAAACTGGAAGTCTGGCTTCCCATGGAGGGCCAAAGGCCTACTACAAACTGATATCAGGCACCTGGGCAGCTGACTTTACTTACCTCTGGAAACAGGCCATCCTTTGTTCCCAACTCCCTCTGCCGGGCACCCGGCCTCGGCCACCTACAATCCCGAACGGAACAGCATTTCTTCCAGATGCAAGCTGCCGCAAGCTGGAAGCCAGGCTTCCCATGGAGGGCCAAAGGCCTGCTAAAAACTGACATCAGACACCTGGGCAGCTGACTTTACTTACCCCTGGAAACAGGCCATCATTTGTGCCCAACTCCCTCTGCCGGGCACCTGGCCTCGGCCACCTACAATCATGAGCAGAACAGCATTTCTTCCAGATGCAAGCTGCCACAAACTGGAAGACTAGCTTCCCTTGGAGGGCCAAAGGCCTCCTACAAACTGACATCAGGCACCTGGGCAGCTAACTTTACTTACCCCTGGAAACAGGCCATCCTTTGTTCCCAACTCCCTCTGCCGGGCACCTGACCTCGGCCACCTACAATCCCGAACGGAACAGGATTTCTTCCAGATGCAAGCTGCCACAAACTGGAAGACTAGCTTCCCTTGCAGGGCTAAAGGCCTGCTACAAACTGACATCAGGCACCTGGGCAGCTGACATTACTTACCCCTGGAAAGAGGCCATCTTTGTGCCCAACTCCCTCTGCCGGGCACCTGGCCTCGGCCACCTACAATCCCGAATGGAACAGGATTTCTTCCAGATGCAAGCTGCCACAAACTGGAAGACTAGTTTCCCTTGAAGGGCCAAAGGCCTCCTACAAACTGACATCAGGCACCTGGGCAGCTGACTTTACTTACCCCTGGAAACAGGCCATCCTTTGTGCCCAACTCCCTCTGCCGGGCACCTGGCCTCGGCCACCTACAATCTTGAACGGAATAGGATTTTTTCCCGATGGAAGCTGCATTGAACAGGAAGACTAGCATCACTTGGAGAGCCAAAGGCCTGCTACAAACTGACATCAGGCACCTGGGCAGCTGACTTTACTTACCCCTGGAAACAGGCCATCATTTGTGCCCAACTCCCTCTGCCGGGCACCAGGCCTCGGCCACCTACAATCCCAAACGGAACAGGATTTCTTCCAGATGCAAGCTGCCACAAGCTAGCAGCCAGTCTTCCCATGGAGGGCCAAAGGCCTCCTACAAACTGACATCAGGCACCTGGGCAGCTGACTTTACTTACCCCTGGAAAAAGGCCATCATTTGTGCCAAACTCCCTCTGCTGGGCACCCAGGTCCGGCCGCCTACAATCCCGAACGGAACAGGATTTCTTCCAGATGCAAGCTGCCACAAGCTGGAAGCCTGGCTTCCCTTGGAGGGCCAAAGGCCTCCTACAAACTGACATCAGGCACCTGGGCAGCTGACTTTACTTACCCCTGGAAACAGGCCATCCTTTCTGACCAACTCCCTCTGCCGGGCACCTGGCCTCGGCCACCTACAATCTGAACGGAATAGGATTTTTTCCAGATGGAAGCTGCATTGAACAGGAAGACTAGCATCACTTGGAGAGCCAAAGGCCTGCTACAAACTGACATCAGGCACCTGGGCAGCTGACTTTACTTACCCCTGGAAACAGGTTCTCATTTGTGCCCAACTCCCACATCCGGGCACCAGGCCTCGGTCACCTACGATCCCAAACGGAACAGGATTTCTTCCAGATGCAAGCTGCCACAAGCTGGAAGCCTGGCTTCCCATGGAGGGCCAAAGGCCTACTACAAACTGACATCAGGCACCTGGGCAGCTGACTTTACTTACCCCTGGAAACAGGCCATCCTTTTTTCTCAACTCCTGCAGCAGGACACCTGGCCTCGGCCACCTACAATCCCAAACGGAACAGGATTTCTTCAAGATGCAAGCTGCCACAAGCTGGAAGCCTGGCTTCCCATGGAGGGCCAAAGGCCTGCTACAAACTGATTCAAGGCACCTGGGCAGCTGACTTTACTAACCCCTGGAAACAGGCCATCATTTGTGCCCAACTCCCTCTGCCGGGCACCTGGCCTCGGCCACCTACATTCCCAAATAGAACAGGATTTCTTCCAGATGCAAGCAGCCACAAACTGGAAGACTTGCTTCCCTTGGAGGGCCAAAGGCCTCCTACAAACTGACATCAGGCACCTGGGCAGCTAACTTTACTTACCCCTGGAAACAGGCCATCCTTTGTTCCCAACTCCCTTAGCCGGGCACCTGGCCTCGGCCACCTATAATCCCGAACGGAACAGGATTTCTTCCAGATGCAAGCTGCCACAAGCTGGAAGCCTGGCATCCCATGGAGGAACAATAGCCACCTGCAAACTGACATCAGGCACCTGGGCAGCTGACTTTACTTACCCCTGGAAACAGGCCATCCTTTGTGCCCAACTCCCTCTGCCGGGCACCAGGCCTCGGCCACCTACAATCCCAAACGGAACAGGATTTCTTCCAGATGCAAGCTGCCACAAGCTGGAAGCCTGGCTTCCCATGGAGGGCCAAAGGCCTCCTACAAACTGACATCAGGCACCTGGGCAGCTGACTTTACTTACCCATGGATATAGGCCATCATTTGTGCCCAACTCCCTCTGCTGGGCACGTGGCTCCGGCCACCTACAATCCCGAACGGAACAGGATTTCTTCCAGATGCAAGCTGCCACAAGCTGGAAGCCTGGCATCCCTTGGAGGGCCAAAGGCCTCCTACAAACTGACATCAGGCACCTGGGCAGCTGACTTTACTTACCCCTGGAAACAGGCCATCCTTTCTGACCAACTCCCTCTGCCGGGCACCTGGCCTCGGCCACCTACAATCTTGATCGGAATAGGATTTTTTCCAGATGGAAGCTGGATTGAACAGGAAGACTAGCATCACTTGGAGAGCCAAAGGCCTGCTACAAACTGACATCAGGCACCTGGGCAGCTGACTTTACTTACCCCTGGAAACAGGCCATCATTTGTGCCCAACTCCCTCTGCCGGCACCAGGCCTCGGCCACCTACAATCCCAAACGGAACAGGATTTCTTCCAGATGCAAGCTGCCACAAGCCAGCAGCCAGTCTTCCCATGGAGGGCCAAAGGCCTCCTACAAACTGACATCAGGCACCTGGGCAGCTGACTTTACTTACCCCTGGAAAAAGGCCATCATTTGTGCCAAACTCCCTCTGCTGCGCACCCGGCTCCGGCCACCTACAATCCCGAACGGAACAGGATTTCTTCCAGATGCAAGCTCCCACAAGCTGGAAGCCTGGCTTCCCTTGGAGGGCCAAAGGCCTCCTACAAACTGACATCAGGCACCTGGGCAGCTGACTTTACTTACCCCTGGAAACAGGCCATCCTTTCTGACCAACTCCCTCTGCCGGGCATCTGGCCTCGGCCACCTACAATCTTGAACGGAATAGGATTTTTTTCCAGATGCAAGCTGCATTGAACAGGAAGAGTAGCATCACTTGGAGAGCCAAAGGCCTGCTACAAACTGGCATCAGGCACCTTGGCAGCTGACTTTACTTACCCCTGGAAACCGGTTCTCATTTGTGCCCAACTCCCACATCCGGGCACCAGGCCTCGGTCACCTACGATCCCAAACGGAACAGGTTTCTTCCAGATGCAAGCTGCCACAAGCTGGAAGCCTGGCTTCCCATGGAGGGCCAAAGGCCTACTACAAACTGACATCAGGCACCTGGGCAGCTGACTTTACTTACCCCTGGAAACAGGCCATCCTTTGTTCCCAACTCCTGCAGCAGGGCACCTGGCCTCGGCCACCTACAATCCCAAACGGAACAGGATTTCTTCAAGATGCAAGCTGCCACAAGCTGGAAGCCTGGCTTCCCATGGAGGGCCAAAGGCCTGCTACAAACTGATTCAAGGCACCTGGGCAGCTGACTTTACTAACCCTTGGAAACAGGCCATCATTTGTGCCCAACTCCCTCTGCCGGGCACCTGGCCTCGGCCACCTTCAATCCCGAATGGAACAGGATTTCTTCCAGATGCAAGCTGCAACAAACTGGTAGACTTGCTTCCCTTGGATGGCCAAAGGCCTCCTACAAACTGACATCAGGCACCTGGGCAGCTGACTTTACTTACCCCTTGAAACAGGCCATCCTTTGTTCCCTACTCCTTCAGCAGGGCACCCTGCTCCGGCCACCTACAATCCCGAAAGGAACAGGATTTCTTCCAGATGCAAGCTGCCACAAGCTGGAAGCCTGGCTTCCCTTGGAGAGGCAAAGGCCTCCTACAAACTGACATCAGGCACCTAGGCAGCTGACTTTACTTACCCCTGGAAACAGGCCATCCTTTGTGCCCAACTCCCTCTGCCGGGCACCTGGCCTCGGCCACCTACATTCCCAAATAGAACAGGATTTCTTCCAGATGCAAGCAGCCACAAACTGGAAGACTTGCTTCTCTTGGAGGGCCAAAGGCCTCCTAAAAACTGACATCAGGCACCTGGGCAGCTAACTTTACTTACCCCTGGAAACAGGCCATCCTTTGTTCCCAACTCCCTTAGCCGGACACCAGGCCTCGGCCACCTGCGATCCCAAACGGAACAGGATTTCTTCCAGATGCAAGCTGCCACAAACTGGAAGCCTGGCTGCTCTTGGAGGGCCAATGGCCTCCTACAAACTGACATCAGGCACCTGGGCAGCTGACTTTACTTACCCCTGGAAACAGGCCATCCTTTGTGCCCAACTCCCTCTGCCGGGCACCAGGCCTCGGCCACCTACAATCCAAACCGGAACAGGTTTTCTTCCAGATGCAAGCTGCCACAAGCTGGAAGACTAGCTTCCCTTGGAGGGCCAAAGGCCTACTACAAACTGACATCAGGCACCTGGGCAGCTGACTTTACTTACCCCTGGAAAGAGGCCATCATTTGTGCCCAACTCCCTCTGCCGGGCACCTGGCCTCGGCCACCTACAATCGGGAACGGAACAGGATTTCTTCCAGATGCAAGCTGCCACAAGCTGGAAGCCAGGCTTCCCATGGAGGGCCAAAGGCCTGCTACAAACTGACATCAGACACCTGGGCAGCTGACTTTACTTACCCCTGGAAACAGGCCATCATTTGTGCCCAACTCCCTCTGCCGGGCACCTGGCCTCGGCCACCTACGATCCCAAACGGAACAGGATTTCTTCCACATGCAAGTTGCCACAAGCTGGAAGCCTGACTGCTCTTGGAGGGTCAAAGGCCTCCTACAAACTGACATCAGGCACCTGGGCAGCTGACTTTACTTACCCCTGGAAACAGGCCATCATTTGTGCCCAGCTCCCTCTGCCGGGCACCTGGCCTCGGCCACCTACAATCCCGAATGGAACAGGATTTCTTCCAGATGCTAGCTGCCACAAACTGGAAGACTAATTTTCCTTGAAGGGCCAAAGGCCTCCTACAAACTGACATCAGGCACCTGGGCAGCTGACTTTACTTACCCCTGGAAACAGGCCATCATTTGTGCCAAACTCCCTCTGCTGGGCACCCGGCTCCGGCCACCTACAATCCCGAACGGAACAGGATTTCTTCCAGATGCAAGCTGCCACAAGCTGGAAGCCTGGCTTCCCTTGGAGGGCCAAAGGCCTCCTACAAACTGACATCAGGCACCTGGGCAGCTGACTTTACTTACCCCTGGAAACAGGCCATCCTTTGTGACCATCTCCCTCTGCCGGGCACCCGGCTTCGGGAACCTACAGTCTTGACGGAATAGGATTTTTTCCAGATGGAAACTGCATTGAACAGGAAGACTAGCATCACTTGGAGAGCCAAAGGCCTGCTACAAACTGACATCAGGCACCTGGGCAGCTGACTTTACTCACCCCTGGAAACAGGTTCTCATTTGTGCCCAACTCCCGCATCCGGGCACCAGACCTCGGTCACCTACGATCCCAAACGGAACAGGATTTCTTCCAGATGCAAGCTGCCACAAAGCTGGAAGCCTGGCTTCCCATGGAGGGCCAAAGGCCTACTACAAACTGACATCAGGCACCTGGGCAGCTGACTTTACTTACCCCTGGAAACAGGCCATCCTTTTTTCCCAACTCCTGCAGCAGGGCACCCGGCTCCGGCCACCTACAATCCCGAAAGGAACAGGATTTCTTCCAGATGCAAGCTGCCACAAACTGGAAGACTAGCTTCCCTTGCAGGGCTAAAGGCCTCCTACAAACTGACATCAGGCACCTGGGCAGCTGACTTTACTTACCCCTGGAAACAGGCCATCTTTGTGCCCAACTCCCTCTGCCGGGCACCTAGCCTCGGCCACCTACAATCCCGAATGGAACAGGATTTCTTCCAGATGCAAGCTGCCACAAACTGGAAGACTAGTTTCCCTTGAAGGGCCAAAGGCCTCCTACAAACTGACATCAGGCACCTGGGCAGCTGACTTTACTTACCCCTGGAAACAGGCCATCCTTTGTGCCCAACTCCCTCTGCCGGGCACCAGGCCTCGGCCACCTACAATCCCAAACGGAACAGGATTTCTTCCAGATGCAAGCTGCCACAAGCTAGCAGCCAGTCTTCCCATGGAGGGCCAAAGGCCTCCTACAAACTGACATCAGGCACCTGGGCAGCTGACTTTACTTACCCCTGGAAATAGGCCATCATTTGTGCCCAACTCCCCTCTGCTGGGCACGTGGCTCCGGCCACCTATAATCCCGAACGGAACAGGATTTGTTCCAGATGCAAGCTGCCACAAGCTGGAAGCCTGGCATCCCTTGGAGGGCCAAAGGCCTCCTACAAACTGACATCACGCACCCTGGGCAGCTGACTTTACTTACCCCTGGAAACAGGCCATCCTTTCTGACCAACTCCCTCTGCCGGGCACCTGGCCTCGGCCACCTACAATCTTGAACGGAATAGGATTTTTTCCAGATGGAAGCTGCATTGAACAGGAAGACTAGCATCACTTGGAGAGCCAAAGGCCTGCTACAAACTGACATCAGGCACCTGGGCAGCTGACTTTACTTACCCCTGGAAACAGGCCATCATTTGTGCCCAACTCCCTCTGCCGGGCACCAGGCCTCGGCCACCTACAATCCCAAACGGAACAGGATTTCTTCCAGATGCAAGCTGCCACAAGCTAACAGCCAGTCTTCCCATGGAGGGCCAAAGGCCTCCTACAAACTGACATCAGGCACCTGGGCAGCTGACTTTACTTACCCCTGGAAAAAGGCCATCTTTTGTGCCAAACTCCCTCTGCTGGGCACCCGGCTCCGGCCACCTACAATCCCGAACGGAACAGGATTTCTTCCAGATGCAAGCTGCCACAAGCTGGAAGCCTGGCTTCCCTTGGAGGGCCAAAGGCCTCCTACAAACTGACATCAGGCACCTGGGCAGCTGACTTTACTTACCCCTGGAAACAGGCCATCCTTTCTGACCAACTCCCTCTGCCGGGCACCTGGCCTCGGCCACCTACAATCTTGAACGGAAGTAGGATTTTTTCCAGATGGAAGCTGCATTGAACAGGAAGAGTTACATCACTTGGAGAGCCAAAGGCCTGCTACAAACTGACATCAGGCACCTGGGCAGCTGACTTTACTTACCCCTGGAAACAGGTTCTCATTTGTGCCCAACTCCCACATCCGGGCACCAGGCCTCGGTCACCTACAATCCCAAACGGAACAGGATTTCTTCAAGATGCAAGCTGCCACAAGCTGGAAGCCTGGCTTCCCATGGAGGGCCAAAGGCCTGCTACAAACTGATTCAAGGCACCTGGGCAGCTGACTTTACTAACCCCTGGAAACAGGCCATCATTTGTGCCCAACTCCCTCTGCCGGGCACCTGGCCTCGGCCACCTTCAATCCCGAATGGAACAGGATTTCTTCCAGATGCAAGCTGCCACAAACTGGTAGACTTGCTTCCCTTGGATGGCCAAAGGCCTCCTACAAACTGACATCAGGCACCTGGGCAGCTGACTTTACTAACCCTTGGAAACAGGCCATCATTTTTTCCCTACTCCCTCAGCAGGGCACCCGGCTCCGGACACCTACAATCCCGAACGAAACAGGATTTCTTCCAGATGCAAGCTGCCACAAGCTGGAAGCCTGGCTTCCCTTGGAGAGCCAAAGGCCTCCTACAAACTGACATCAGGCACCTGGGCAGCTGACTTTACTTAGCCCTGGAAACAGGCCATCATTTGTGCCCAATTTCCTCTGCCGGGCACCTGGCCTCGGCCACCTACCATCCTGAACGGAACAGGATTTCTTCCAGATGCAACCTGCCACAAGCTGGAAGCCTGGCTTCCCATGGAGGGCTAAAGGCCTCCTACAAACTGACATCAGGCACCTGGGCAGCTGACTTTACTTCCCCCTGGAAACAGGCCATCCTTTGTGCCCAACTCCCTCTGCCAGGCACCAGGCCTCGGCCACCTACATTCCCGAGCAGAACAGCATTTCTTCAAGATGCAAGCTGCCACAAACTGGAAGACTAGCTTCTCTTGGAGGGCCAAAGGCCTCCTACAAACTGAAACCAGGCACCTGGGCAGCTAACTTTACTTACCCCTGGAAACAGGCCATCCTTTCTGACCAACTCCCTCTGCCGGGCACCTGGCATCGGCCACCTACAATCCCGAACGGAACAGCATTTCTTCCAGATGCAAGCTGCCACAAGCTGGAAGCCAGGCTTCCCATGGAGGGCCAAAGGCCTGCTACAAACTGATTCAAGGCACCTGGGCAGCTGACTTTACTAACCCCTGGAAACAGGCCATCATTTGTGCCCAACTCCCTCTGCCGGGCACCCGGCCTCGGCCACCTGCGATCCTAAACGGAACAGGATTTCTTCCAGATGCAAGCTGCCACAAACTGGAAGTCTGGCTGCTCTTGGAGGGCCAATGGCCTCCTACAAACTGACATCAGGCACCTGGGCAGCTGACTTTACTTACCCCTGGAAACAGGCCATCCTTTGTGCCCAGCTCCCTCTGCCGGGCACCTGGCCTCGGCCACCTACAATCCCGAATGGAACAGGATTTCTTCCAGATGCTAGCTGCCACAAACTGGAAGACTAATTTTCCTTGAAGGGCCAAAGGCCTCCTACAAACTGACATCAGGCACCTGGGCAGCTGACTTTACTTACCCCTGGAAACAGGCCATCATTTGTGCCAAACTCCCTCTGCTTGGCACCCGGCTCCGGCCACCTACAATCCCGAACGGAACAGGATTTCTTCCAGATGCAAGCTGCCACAAGCTGGAAGCCTGGCTTCCCTTGGAGGGCCAAAGGCCTCCTACAAACTGACATCAGGCACCTGGGCAGCTGACTTTACTTACCCCTGGAAACAGGCCATCCTTTGTGACCATCTCCCTCTGCCGGGCACCCGGCTTCGGGAACCTACAGTCTTGAACGGAATAGGATTTTTTTCCAGATGGAAACTGCATTGAACAGGAAGACTAGCATCACTTGGAGAGCCAAAGGCCTGCTACAAACTGACATCAGGCACCTGGGCAGCTGACTTTACTCACCCCTGGAAACAGGTTCTCATTTGTGCCCAACTCCCGCATCCGGGCACCAGACCTCGGTCACCTACGATCCCAAACGGAACAGGATTTCTTCCAGATGCAAGCTGCCACAAGCTGGAAGCCTGGCTTCCCATGGAGGGCCAAAGGCCTACTACAAACTGACATCAGGCACCTGGGCAGCTGACTTTACTTACCCCTGGAAACAGGCCATCCTTTTTTTCCCAACTCCTGCAGCAGGGCACCCGGCTCCGGCCACCTACAATCCCGAAAGGAACAGGATTTCTTCCAGATGCAAGCTGCCACAAACTGGAAGACTAGCTTCCCTTGCAGGGCTAAAGGCCTCCTACAAACTGACATCAGGCACCTGGGCAGCTGACTTTACTTACCCCTGGAAACAGGCCATCTTTGTGCCCAACTCCCTCTGCCGGGCACCTAGCCTCGGCCACCTACAATCCCGAATGGAACAGGATTTCTTCCAGATGCAAGCTGCCACAAACTGGAAGACTAGTTTCCCTTGAAGGGCCAAAGGCCTCCTACAAACTGACATCAGGCACCTGGGCAGCTGACTTTACTTACCCCTGGAAACAGGCCATCCTTTGTGCCCAACTCCCTCTGCCGGGCACCAGGCCTCGGCCACCTACAATCCCAAACGGAACAGGATTTCTTCCAGATGCAAGCTGCCACAAGCTAGCAGCCAGTCTTCCCATGGAGGGCCAAAGGCCTCCTACAAACTGACATCAGGCACCTGGGCAGCTGACTTTACTTACCCCTGGAAATAGGCCATCATTTGTGCCCACTCCCTCTGCTGGGCACGTGGCTCCGGCCACCTATAATCCCGAACGGAACAGGATTTGTTCCAGATGCAAGCTGCCACAAGCTGGAAGCCTGGCATCCCTTGGAGGGCCAAAGGCCTCCTACAAACTGACATCACGCACCTGGGCAGCTGACTTTACTTACCCCTGGAAACAGGCCATCCTTTCTGACCAACTCCCTCTGCCGGGCACCTGGCCTCGGCCACCTACAATCTTGAACGGAATAGGATTTTTTCCAGATGGAAGCTGCATTGAACAGGAAGACTAGCATCACTTGGAGAGCCAAAGGCCTGCTACAAACTGACATCAGGCACCTGGGCAGCTGACTTTACTTACCCCTGGAAACAGGCCATCATTTGTGCCCAACTCCCTCTGCCGGGCACCAGGCCTCGGCCACCTACAATCCCAAACGGAACAGGATTTCTTCCAGATGCAAGCTGCCACAAGCTAACAGCCAGTCTTCCCATGGAGGGCCAAAGGCCTCCTACAAACTGACATCAGGCACCTGGGCAGCTGACTTTACTTACCCCTGGAAAAAGGCCATCTTTTGTGCCAAACTCCCTCTGCTGGGCACCCGGCTCCGGCCACCTACAATCCCGAACGGAACAGGATTTCTTCCAGATGCAAGCTGCCACAAGCTGGAAGCCTGGCTTCCCTTGGAGGGCCAAAGGCCTCCTACAAACTGACATCAGGCACCTGGGCAGCTGACTTTACTTACCCCTGGAAACAGGCCATCCTTTCTGACCAACTCCCTCTGCCGGGCACCTGGCCTCGGCCACCTACAATCTTGAACGGAATAGGATTTTTTCCAGATGGAAGCTGCATTGAACAGGAAGAGTTACATCACTTGGAGAGCCAAAGGCCTGCTACAAACTGACATCAGGCACCTGGGCAGCTGACTTTACTTACCCCTGGAAACAGGTTCTCATTTGTGCCCAACTCCCACATCCGGGCACCAGGCCTCGGTCACCTACAATCCCAAACGGAACAGGATTTCTTCAGGATTTCTTCAAGATGCAAGCTGCCACAAGCTGGAAGCCTGGCTTCCCATGGAGGGCCAAAGGCCTGCTACAAACTGATTCAAGGCACCTGGGCAGCTGACTTTACTAACCCCTGGAAACAGGCCATCATTTGTGCCCAACTCCCTCTGCCGGGCACCTGGCCTCGGCCACCTTCAATCCCGAATGGAACAGGATTTCTTCCAGATGCAAGCTGCCACAAACTGGTAGACTTGCTTCCCTTGGATGGCCAAAGGCCTCCTACAAACTGACATCAGGCACCTGGGCAGCTGACTTTACTAACCCTTGGAAACAGGCCATCATTTTTTCCCTACTCCCTCAGCAGGGCACCCGGCTCCGGACACCTACAATCCCGAACGAAACAGGATTTCTTCCAGATGCAAGCTGCCACAAGCTGGAAGCCTGGCTTCCCTTGGAGAGCCAAAGGCCTCCTACAAACTGACATCAGGCACCTGGGCAGCTGACTTTACTTAGCCCTGGAAACAGGCCATCATTTGTGCCCAATTTCCTCTGCCGGGCACCTGGCCTCGGCCACCTACCATCCTGAACGGACCAGGATTTCTTCCAGATGCAACCTGCCACAAGCTGGAAGCCTGGCTTCCCATGGAGGGCTAAAGGCCTCCTACAAACTGACATCAGGCACCTGGGCAGCTGACTTTACTTCCCCCTGGAAACAGGCCATCCTTTGTGCCCAACTCCCTCTGCCAGGCACCAGGCCTCGGCCACCTACATTCCCGAGCAGAACAGCATTTCTTCAAGATGCAAGCTGCCACAAACTGGAAGACTAGCTTCTCTTGGAGGGCCAAAGGCCTCCTACAAACTGAAACCAGGCACCTGGGCAGCTAACTTTACTTACCCCTGGAAACAGGCCATCCTTTCTGACCAACTCCCTCTGCCGGGCACCTGGCATCGGCCACCTACAATCCCGAACGGAACAGCATTTCTTCCAGATGCAAGCTGCCACAAGCTGGAAGCCAGGCTTCCCATGGAGGGCCAAAGGCCTGCTACAAACTGATTCAAGGCACCTGGGCAGCTGACTTTACTAACCCCTGGAAACAGGCCATCATTTGTGCCCAACTCCCTCTGCCGGGCACCCGGCCTCGGCCACCTGCGATCCTAAACGGAACAGGATTTCTTCCAGATGCAAGCTGCCACAAACTGGAAGTCTGGCTGCTCTTGGAGGGCCAATGGCCTCCTACAAACTGACATCAGGCACCTGGGCAGCTGACTTTACTTACCCCTGGAAACAGGCCATCCTTTGTGCCCAACTCCCTCTGCCGGGCACCAGGCCTCGGCCACCTACAATCCAAAACGGAACAGGATTTCTTCCAGATGCAAGCTGCCACAAGCTGGAAGACTAGCTTCCCTTGGAGGGCCAAAGGCCTACTACAAACTGACATCAGGCACCTGGGCAGCTGACTTTACTTACCCCTGGAAACAGGCCATCATTTGTGCCCAACTCCCTCTGCCGGGCACCTGGCATCGGCCACCTACAATCGGGAACGGAACAGGATTTCTTCCAGATGCAAGCTGCCACAAGCTGGAAGCCTGGCTTCCCATGGAGGGCCAAAGGCCTCCTACAAACTGACATCAGGCACCTGGGCAGCTAAATTTACTTACCTCTGGAAACAGGCCATCCTTTGTTCCCAACTCTTTCTGCCGGGCACCTGGCCTCAGCCACCTACAATCCCGATCGGAATAGGATTTCTTCCAGATGCAAGCTGCCACAAACTGGAAGACTAGCTTCCATTGGAGGGCCAAAGGCCTTCTACAAACTGACATCAGGCACCTGGGCAGCTGACTTTACTTCCCCTTGGAAACAGGCCATCCTTTGTGCCCAACTCCCTCTGCCAGGCACCTGGCCTCGGCCACCTACATTCCCGAGCAGAACAGCATTTCTTCAAGATGCAAGCTGCCACAAACTGGAAGACTTGCTTCTCTTGGAGGGCCAAAGGCCTCCTACAAACTGACATCAGGCACCTGGGCAGCTAACTTTACTTACCCCTGGAAACAGGCCATCCTTCGTCCCCAACTCCCTTAGCCGGACACCAGGCCTCGGCCACGTACGATCCCAAACGGAACAGGATTTCTTCCAGATGCAAGCTGCCACAAACTGGAAGACTTGCTTCCCTTGGAGGGCCAAAGGCCTCCTACAAACTGACATCAGGCACCTGGGCAGCTAACTTTACTTACCCCTGGAAACAGGCCATCCTTTGTTCCCAACTCCCTTAGCCGGACACCAGGCCTCGGCCACGTACGATCCCAAACGGAACAGGATTTCTTCCAGATGCAAGCTGCCACAAACTGGAAGCCTGGCTGCTCTTGGAGGGCCAATGGCCTCCTACAAACTGACATCAGGCACCTGGGCAGTTGACTTTACTTACCCCTGGAAACAGGCATTCATTTGTGCCCAACTCCCTCTGCCGGGCACCAGGCCTCGGCCACCTACAATCCAAAACGGAACAGGATTTCTTCCAGATGCAAGCTGCCACAAGCTGGAAGACTAGCTTCCCTTGGAGGGCCAAAGGCCTCCTACAAACTGACATCAGGCACCTGGGCAGCTGACTTTACTTACCCCTGGAAACAGGCCATCTTTGTGCCCAACTCCCTCTGCCCGACACCAGGCCTCGGCCACCTACAATCCCGAATGGAACAGGATTTCTTCCAGATGCAAGCTGCCACAAACTGGAAGACTGGTTTCCCATGGAGGGCCAAAGGCCTCCTACAAACTGACATCAGGCACCTGGGCAGCTGACTTTACTTACCCCTGGAAACAGGCCATCCTTTGTTCCCAACTCCCTCTGCCGGGCACCTGGCCTCGGCCACCTACAATCCCGAACGGAATAGGATTTCTTCCAGATGCAAGCTGCCACAAACTGGAAGACTAGCTTCCCTTGGAGGGCCAAAGGCCTCCTACAAACTGACATCAGGCACCTGGGCAGCTGACTTTACTTCCCCCTGGAAACAGGCCATCATTTGTGCCCAACTCCCTCTGCCCGACACCAGGCCTCGGCCACCTACAATCCCGAATGGAACAGGATTTCTTCCAGATGCAAGCTGCCACAAACTGGGAGACTAGTTTCCCATGGAGGGCCAAAGGCCTCCTACAAACTGACATCAGGCACCTGGGCAGCAGACTTTACTTACCCCTGGAAACAGGCCATCATTTGTGCCCAACTCCCTCTGCCGGGCACCAGGCCTCGGCCACCTTCGATCCCAAACGGAACAGGATTTCTTCAAGATGCAAGATACCACAAGCTGGAAGTCTGGCTTCCCTTGGAGGGCCAAAGGCCTCCTACAAACTGACATCAGGCACCTGGGCAGCTGACTTTACTTACCCCTGGAAACAGGCCATCATTTGTGCCCAACTCCCTCTGCCAGGCACCTGGCCTCGGCCACCTACAATCCCGAATGGAACAGGATTTCTTCCAGATGCAAGCTGCCACAAACTGGAAGACTAGTTTCCCTTGAAAAGCCAAAGGCCTCCTACAAACTGACATCAGGCACCTGGGCAGCTGACTTTACTTACCCCTGGAAACAGGCCGTCCTTTGTGCCCAATTTCCTTTGCCGGGCACCTGGCCTTGGCCACCTACAATCCCGAACGGAACAGGATTTCTTCCAGATGCAAGCTGCCACAAGCTGGAAGCCAGGCTTCTCATGGAGGGCCAAAGGCCTGCTACAAACTGACATCAGACACCTGGGCAGCTGACTTTACTAACCCTTGGAAACAGGCCATCATTTGTTCCCTACTCCCTCGGCAGGGCACCCGGCTCCGGACACCTACGATCCCAAACGGAACAGGATTTCTTCCAGATGCTAGCTGCCACAAACTGGAAGACTAATTTTCCTTGAAGGGCCAAAGGCCTCCTACAAACTGACATCAGGCACCTGGGCAGCTGACTTTACTTACCCCTGGAAACAGGCCATCATTTGTGCCAAACTCCCTCTGCTGGGCACCCGGCTCCGGCCACCTACAATCCCGAACGGAACAGGATTTCTTCCAGATGCAAGCTGCCACAAGCTGGAAGCCTGGCTTCCCTTGGAGGGCCAAAGGCCTCCTACAAACTGACATCAGGCACCTGGGCAGCTGACTTTACTTACCCCTGGAAACAGGCCATCCTTTCTGACCAACTCCCTCTGCCGGGCACCCGGCTTCGGGAACCTACAGTCTTGAACGGAATAGGATTTTTTCCAGATGGAAGCTGCATTGAACAGGAAGACTAGCATCACTTTGAGAGCCAAAGGCCTGCTACAAACTGACATCAGGAACCTGGGCAGCTGACTTTACTCACCCCTGGAAACAGGTTCTCATTTGTGCCCAACTCCCACATCCGGGCACCAGGCCTCGGTCACCTACGATCCCAAACGGAACAGGATTTCTTCCAGATGCAAGCTGCCACAAGCTGGAAGCCTGGCTTCCCATGGAGGGCCAAAGGCCTACTACAAACTGACATCAGGCACCTGGGCAGCTGACTTTACTTACCCCTGGAAACAGGCCAACCTTTTTTCCCAACTCCTGCAGCAGGGCACCCGGCTCCGGCCACCTACAATCCCGAAAGGAACACGATTTCTTCCAGATGCAAGCTGCCACATGCTGGAAGCCTGGCTTCCCTTGGAGGGCCAAAGGCCTCCTACAAACTGACATCAGGCACCTGGGCAGCTGACTTTACTTACCCCTGGAAACAGGCCATCCTTTGTGCCCAACTCCCTCTGCCGGGCACCTGGCCTCGGCCACCTACAATCCCAAACGGAACAGGATTTCTTCCAGATGCAAGCTGCCACAAACTGGAAGACTTGCTTCCCTTGGAGGGCCAAAGGCCTCCTACAAACTGACATCAGGCACCTGGGCAGCTGACTTTACTTACCTCTGAAAACAGGCCATCCTTTGTGCCCAACTCCCTCTGCCGGGCAGCAGGCCTCGGCCACCTACATTCCCAAATAGAACAGGATTTCTTCCAGATGCAAGCAGCCACAAACTGGAAGACTTGCTTCCCTTGGAGGGCCAAAGGCCTCCTACAAACTGACATCAGGCACCTGGGCAGCTAACTTTACTTACCCCTGGAAACAGGCCATCCTTTGTTCCCAACTCCCTTAGCCGGACACCAGGCCTCGGCCACGTACGATCCCAAACGGAACAGGATTTCTTCCAGATGCAAGCTGCCACAAACTGGAAGCCTGGCTGCTCTTGGAGGGCCAATGGCCTCCTACAAACTGACATCAGGCACCTGGGCAGTTGACTTTACTTACCCCTGGAAACAGGCATTCATTTGTGCCCAACTCCCTCTGCCGGGCACCAGGCCTCGGCCACCTACAATCCAAAACGGAACAGCATTTCTTCCAGATGCAAGCTCCCACAAGCTGGAAGACTAGCTTCCCTTGGAGGGCCAAAGGCCTCCTACAAACTGACATCAGGCACCTGGGCAGCTGACTTTACTTAGCCCTGGAAACAGGCCATCTTTGTGCCCAACTCCCTCTGCCCGACACCAGGCCTCGGCCACCTACAATCCCGAATGGAACAGGATTTCTTCCAGATGCAAGCTGCCACAAACTGGAAGACTGGTTTCCCATGGAGGGCCAAAGGCCTCCTACAAACTGACATCAGGCACCTGGGCAGCTGACTTTACTTACCCCTGGAAACAGGCCATCATTTGTGCCCAACTCCCTCTGCCGGGCACCAGGCCTCGGCCACCTTCGATCCCAAACGGAACAGGATTTCTTCAAGATGCAAGATACCACAAGCTGGAAGTCTGGCTTCCCTTGGAGGGCCAAAGGCCTCCTACAAACTGACATCAGGCACCTGGGCAGCTGACTTTACTTACCCCTGGAAACAGGCCATCATTTGTGCCCAACTCCCTCTGCCAGGCACCTGACCTCGGCCACCTACAATCCCGAATGGAACAGGATTTCTTCCAGATGCAAGCTGCCACAAACTGGAAGACTAGTTTCCCTTGAAAAGCCAAAGGCCCCCTACAAACTGACATCAGGCACCTGGGCAGCTGACTTTACTTACCCCTGGAAACAGGCCGTCCTTTGTGCCCAATTTCCTTTGCCGGGCACCTGGCCTTGGCCACCTACAATCCCGAACGGAACAGGATTTCTTCCAGATGCAAGCTGCCACAAGCTGGAAGCCAGGCTTCTCATGGAGGGCCAAAGGCCTGCTACAAACTGACATCAGACACCTGGGCAGCTGACTTTACTAACCCTTGGAAACAGGCCATCATTTGTTCCCTACTCCCTCGGCAGGGCACCCGGCTCCAAACACCTACGATCCCAAACGGAACAGGATTTCTTCCAGATGCAAGCTGCCACAAACTGGAAGCCTGGCTGCTCTTGGAGGGCCAATGGCCTCCTATAAACTGACATCAGGCACCTGGGCAGCTGACTTTACTTAGCCCAGGAAACAGGCCATCATTTGTGCCCAACTCCCTCTGCCGGGCACCAGGCCTCGGCCACATACAATCCAAAACGGAACAGGATTTCTTCCAGATGCAAGCTGCCACAAGCTGGAAGACTAGCTTCCCTTGGTGGGACAAAGGCCTCCTACAAACTGACATCAGGCACCTGGGCAGCTGACTTTACTTACCCCTGGAAACAGGCCATCATTTGTGCCCAACTCCCTCTGCCGGGCGCCTGGCCTCGGCCACCTACAATCCCAAACGGAACAGGATTTCTTCCACATGCAAGCTGCCAGAAGCTGGAAGCCTGGCTTCCCATGGAGGGCCAAAGGCCTCCTACAAACTGACATCAGGCACCTGGGCAGCTAACTTTACTTACCCCTGGAAACAGGCCATCCTTTCTGACCAACTCCCTCTGCCGGGCACCTGGCTTTGGCCACCTACAATCCCGAACGGAATAGTATTTCTTCCAGATGCAAGCTGCCACAAACTGGAAGACTAGCTTCCCTTGGAGGGCCAAAGGCCTCCTACAAACTGACATCAGGCACCTGGGCAGCTGACTTTACTTACCCCTGGAAACAGGCCATCCTTTGTGCCCAACTCCCTCTGCCGGGCACCAGGCCTCGGCCACCTACGATCCCAAACGGAACAGGATTTCTTCAAGATGCAAGATACCACAAGCTGGAAGTCTGGCTTCCCTTGGAGGGCCAAAGGCCTCCTACAAACTGACATCAGGCACCTGGGCAGCTGACTTTACTTACCCCTGGAAACAGGCCATCATTTGTGCCCAACTCCCTCTGCCAGGCACCTGGCCTCGGCCACCTACAATCCCGAATGGAACAGGATTTCTTCCAGATGCACGCTGCCACAAACTGGAAGACTAGTTTCCCTTGAAAAGCCAATGGCCTCCTACAAACTGACATCAGGCACCTGGGCAGCTGACTTTACTTACCCCTGGAAACAGGCCATCCTTTGTTCCCAACTCTTTCTGCCGGGCACCTGGCCTCGGACACCTACAATCCCGAACGGAACAGGATTTCTTTGCGATGCAAGCTGCCACAATCTGGAGGACTAGTTTCCCTTGAAAACCCAAAGGCCTACTACAAACTGACATCAGGCAGCTGGGCAGCTGACTTTACTTACCCCTGGAAACAGGCCATCATTTGTGCCCAAGTCCCTCTGCCGGGCACCAGGCCTCGGCCACCTACGATCCCAAACGGAACAGGATTTCTTCAAGATGCAAGATACCACAAGCTGGAAGCCTGGCTTCTTTTGGAGGGCCAAAGGCCTCCTACAAACTGACATCAGGCACCTGGGCAGCTGACTTTACTTACCCCTGGAAACAGGCCATCATTTGTGCCCAACTCCCTCTGCCAGGCACCTGGCCTCGGCCACCTACAATCCCGAATGGAACAGGATTTCTTCCAGATGCAAGCTGCCACAAACTGGAAGACTAGTTCCCCTTGAAAAGCCAAAGGCCTACTACAAACTGACATCAGGCACCTGGGCAGCTGACTTTACTTACCCCTGGAAACAGGCCATCATTTGTGCCCAACTCCCTCTGCCGGGCACCAGGCCTCGGCCACCTACAATCCCGAACGGAACAGGATTTCTTCCAGATGCAAGCTGCCACAAGCTGGAAGCCTGGCTTCCCTTGGAGGGCCAAAGGCCTCCTACAAACTGACATCAGGCACCTGGGCAGCTGACTTTACTTACCCCTGGAAACAGGCCGTCCTTTGTGCCCAATTTCCTTTGCCGGGCACCTGGCCTTGGCCACCTACAATCCCGAACGGAACAGGATTTCTTCCAGATGCAAGCTGCCACAAGCTGGAAGCCAGGCTTCTCATGGAGGGCCAAAGGCCTGCTACAAACTGACATCAGACACCTGGGCAGCTGACTTTACTAACCCTTGGAAACAGGCCATCATTTGTTCCCTACTCCCTCAGCAGGGCACCCAGCCCTGGAAACCTACAATCCCGAACGAAACAGGATTTCTTCAAGATGCAAGCTGCCACAAGCTGGAAGCCTGGCTTCCCTTGGAGGGCCAAAGGCCTCCTACAAACTGACATCAGGCACCTGGGCAGCTGACTTTACTTAGCCCTGGAAACAGGCCATCATTTGTGCCCAATTTCCTCTGCCGGGCACCTGGCCTCGGCCACCTACAATCCCGAACGGAACAGGATTTCTTCCAGATGCAAGCTGCCACAAGCTGGAAGCCTGGCTTCCCATGGAGGGCCAAAGGCCTGCTACAAACTGACATCAGACACCTGGGCAGCTGACTTTACTTACCCCTGGAAACAGGCCATCATTTGTGCCCAACTCCCTCTGCCGGGCACCTGGCCTCGACCACCTACAATCATGAGCAGAACAGCATTTCTTCCAGATGCAAGCTGCCACAAACTGGAAGACTAGCTTCCCTTGGAGGGCCAAAGGCCTCCTACAAACTGACATCAGGCACCTGGGCAGCTAACTTTACTTACCCCTGGAAACAGGCCATCCTTTGTTCCCAACTCCCTCTGCCGGGCACCTGGCCTCGGCCACCTACAATCCCGAACGGAACAGGATTTCTTCCAGATGCAAGCTGCCACAAACTGGAAGACTAGCTTCCCTTGCAGGGCTAAAGGCCTCCTACAAACTGACATCAGGCACCTGGGCAGCTGACTTTACTTACCCCTGGAAACAGGCCATCTTTGTGCCCAACTCCCTCTGCCGGGCACCTGGCCTCGGCCACCTACAATCCAGAATGGAACAGGATTTCTTCCAGATGCAAGCTGCCACAAACTGGAAGACTAGTTTCCCTTGAAGGGCCAAAGGCCTCCTACAAACTGACATCAGGCACCTGGGCAGCTGACTTTACTTACCCCTGGAAACAGGCCATCATTTGTGCCCAACTCCCTCTGCCGGGCACCAGGCCTCGGCCACCTAAAATCCCAAACGGAACAGGATTTCTTCCAGATGCAAGCTGCCACAAGCTGGAAGCCTGGCTTCCCATGGAGGGCCAAAGGCCTGCTACAAACTGACATCAGGCACCTGGGCAGCTGACTTTACTTACCCCTGGAAACAGGCCATCATTTGTGCCCAACTCCCTCTGCCAGGCACCTGGCCTCGGCCACCTACAATCCCGAATGGAACAGGATTTCTTCGCGATGCAAGCTGCCACAAGCTGGAAGCCAGGCTTCTCATGGAGAGCCAAAGGCCTGCTACAAACTGAAATCAGACACCTGGGCAGCTGACTTTACTAACCCTTGGAAACAGGCCATCATTTGTGCCCAACTCCCTCTACCAGGCACCTGGCCTCGGCCACCTACAATCCGGAATGGAACAGGATTTCTTCGCGATGCAAGCTGCCACAAGCTGGAAGCCAGGCTTCTCATGGAGGGCCAAAGGCCTGCTACAAACTGACATCAGACACCTGGGCAGCTGACTTTACTAACCCTTGGAAACAGGCCATCATTTGTGCCCAACTCCCTCTGTCGGGCCCCAGGCCTCGGGCACCTACAATTCCAAACGGAACAGGATTTCTTCCAGATGCAAGCTGCCACAAGCTGGAAGCCTGGCTTCCCTTGGAGGGCCAAAGGCCTCCTACAAACTGACATCAGGCACCTGGGCAGCTGACTTTACTTACCCCTGGAAACAGGCCGTCCTTTGTGCCTAATTTTCTTTGCCGGGCACCTGGCCTCGGCCACCTACAATCCCAAACGGAACAGGATTTCTTCAAGATGCAAGCTGCCACAAGCTGGAAGCCTGGCTTCTCATGGAGGGCCAAAGGCCTGCTACAAACTCACATCAGACACCTGGGCAGCTGACTTTACTAACCCTTGGAAACAGGCCATCATTTGATCCCTACTCCCTCAGCAGGGCACCCAACTCCGGACACCTACAATCCCGAACGAAACAGGATTTCTTCCAGATGCAAGCTGCCACAAGCTGGAAGCTTGGCTTCCCATGGAGGGCCAAAGGCCTTCTACAAACTGACATCAGGCACCTGGGCAGCTGACTTTACTTCCCCCTGGAAACAGGTCATCCTTTGTGCCCAACTCCCTCTGCCAGGCACCTGGCCTCGGACACCTACATTCCCGAGCAGAACAGCATTTCTTCAAGATGCAAGCTGCCACAAACTGGAAGACTAGCTTCCCTTGGAGGGCCAAAGGCCTCCTACAAACTGACATCAGGCACCTGGGCAGCTAACTTTACTTACCCCTGGAAACAGGCCATCCTTTGTTCCCAACTCCCTCTGCCGGGCACCTGGCCTCGGCCACCTACAATCCCGAACGGAACAGGATTTCTTCCAGATGCAAGCTGCCACAAACTGGAAGACTAGCTTCCCTTGCAGGGCTAAAGGCCTCCTACAAACTGACATCAGGCACCTGGGCAGCTGACTTTACTTACCCCTGGAAACAGGCCATCCTTTGTGCCCAACTCCCTCTGCCGGGCACCTGGCCTTGGCCACCTACAATCCCGAATGGAACAGGATTTCTTCCAGATGCAAGCTGCCACAAACTGGAAGACTAGTTTCCCTTGAAGGGCCAAAGGCCTCCTACAAACTGACATCATGCACCTGGGCAGCTGACTTTACTTACCCTGGAAACAGGCCATCATTTGTGCCCAACTCCCTCTGCCGGGCACCTGGCCTCGGCCACCTACAATCCCAAACGGAACAGGATTTCTTCCAGATGCAAGCTGCCACAAGCTAGCAGCCAGTCTTCCCATGGAGGGCCAAAGGCCTCCTACAAACTGACATCAGGCACCTGGGCATCTGACTTTACTTACCCCTGGAAACAGGCCATCATTTGTGCCAAACTCCCTCTGCTGGGCACCCGGCTCCGGCCACCTACAATCCCGAACGGAACAGGATTTCTTCCAGATGCAAGCTGCCACAAGCTGGAAGCCTGGCTTCCCTTGGAGGGCCAAAGGCCTCCTACAAACTGACATCAGGCACCTGGGCAGCTGACTTTACTTACCCCTGGAATCAGGCCTTCCTTTCTGACCAACTCCCTCTGCCGGGCACCTGGCCTCGGCCACCTACAATCTTGAACGGAATAGGATTTTTTCCAGATGGAAGCTGCATTGAACAGGAAGACTAGCATCACTTGGAGAGCCAAAGGCCTGCTACAAACTGACATCAGGCACCTGGGCAGCTGACTTTACTTACCCCTGGAAACAGGCCATCCTTTGTTCCCAACTCCTGCAGCAGGGCACCTGGCCTCGGCCACCTACAATCCCAAACGGAACAGGATTTCTTCAAGATGCAAGCTGCCACAAGCTGGAAGCCTGGCTTCCCATGGAGGGCCAAAGGCCTGCTACAAACTGATTCAAGGCATCTGGGCAGCTGACTTTAGTAACCCCTGGAAACAGGCCATCATTTGTGCCCAACTCCCTCTGCCGGGCACCTGGCCTCGGCCACCTTCAATCCCGAATGGAACAGGATTTCTTCCAGATGCAAGCTGCCACAAACTGGTAGACTTGCTTCCCTTGGATGGCCAAAGGCCTACAAACTGACATCAGGCACCTGGGCAGCTGACTTTACTAACCCTTGGAAACAGGCCATCATTTGTTCCCTACTCCCTCAGCAGGGCACCCGGCTCCGGACACCTACAATCCCGAACGAAACAGGATTTCTTCCAGATGCAAGCTGCCACAAGCTGGAAGCCTGGCTTCCCTTGGAGGGCCAAAGGCCTCCTACAAACTGACATCAGGCACCTGGGCAGCTGACTTTACTTAGCCCTGGAAACAGGCCATCATTTGTGCCCAATTTCCTCTGCCGGGCACCTGTCCTCGACCACCTACAATCCCGAACGGAACAGGATTTCTTCCAGATGCAAGCTGCCACAAGCTGGAAGCCTGGCTTCCCATGGAGGGCCAAAGGCCTTCTACAAACTGACATCAGGCACCTGGGCAGCTGATTTTACTTCCCCCTGGAAACAGGCCATCGTTTGTGCCCAACTCCCTCTGCCAGGCACCTGGCCTCGGCCACCTACATTCCCGAGCAGAAGAACATTTCTTCAAGATGCAAGCTGCCACAAACTGGAAGACAAGCTTCTCTTGGAGGGCCAAAGGCCTCCTACAAACTGACACCAGGCACCTGGGCAGCTAACTTTACTTACACCTGGAAACAGGCCATCCTTTGTTCCCAACTCCCTCTGCCGGGCACCTGGCCTCGGCCACCTACAATCCCGAGCAGAACAGCATTTCTTCAAGATGCAAGCTGCCACAAACTGGAAGACTAGCTTCCCTTGGAGGGCCAAAGGCCTCCTACAAACTGACACCAGGCACCTGGGCAGCTAACTTTACTTAGCCCTGGAAACAGGCCATCCTTTGTTCCCAACTCCCTCTGCTGGGCACCTGGCCTCGGCCACCTACAATCCCGAACAGAACAGCATTTCTTCCAGATGCAAGCTGCCACAAGCTGGAAGCCAGGCTTCCCATGGAGGGCCTAAGGCCTGCTACAAACTGACATCAGACACCTGGGCAGCTGACTTTACTTACCCCTGGACAGAGGCCATCATTTGTGCCCAACTCCCTCTGCCGGGCACCTGGCCTCGGCCACCTACAATCCCGAACGGAACAGGATTTCTTCCAGATGCAGGCTGCCACAAACTGGAAGACTAGCTTCCCTTGCAGGGCTAAAGGCCTCCTACAAACTGACATCAGGCACCTGGGCAGCTGACTTTACTTACCCCTGGAAATAGGCCATCTTTGTGCCCAACTCCCTCTGCCGGGCACCTGGCCTCGGCCACCTACAATCCCGAACGGAACAGGATTTCTTCAAGATGCAAGCTGCCACAAGCTGGAAGCCTGGCTTCCCTTGGAGGGCCAAAGGCCTCCTACAAACTGACATCAGGCACCTGGGCAGCTGACTTTACTTACCCCTGGAAACAGGCCATCCTTTGTGCCCAACTCCCTCTGCCGGGAACCAGGCTTCGGGAACCTACAATCTTGAACGGAATAGGATTTTTTCCAGATGGAAGCTGCATTGAACAGGAAGACTAGCATCACTTGGAGAGCCAAAGGCCTGCTACAAACTGACTTCAGGCACCTGTGCAGCTGACTTTACTTACCCCTGGAAACTGGTTCTCATTTGTGCCCAACTCTCACAGCCGGGCACCAGGCCTCGGTCACCTACGATCCCAAACGGAACAGGATTTCTTCCAGATGCAAGCTGCCACAAACTGGAAGACTAGCTTCCCTTGGAGGGCCAAAGGCCTCCTACAAACTGACATCAGGCACCTGGGCAGCTGACTTTACTTACCCCTGGAAACAGGCCATCCTTTGTTCCCTACTCCCTCGACAGGGCACCCGGTTCCGGACACCTTCAATCCCGAACGGAACAGGATTTCTTCCAGATTCAAGCTGCCACAAGCTGGAAGCCTGGCTTCCCTTGGAGGGCCAAAGGCCTCCTACAAACTGACATCAGGCACCTGGGCAGCTGACTTTACTTACCTCTGGAAACAGGCCATCCTTTGTTCCCAACTCCCTCTGCCGGGCAACAGGCCTCGGCCACCTACATTCCCAAATAGAACTGGATTTCTTCCAGATGGAAGCAGCCACAAACTGGAAGACTAGCTTCCCTTGGATGGCCAAAGGCCTCCTACAAACTGACACCAAGCACCTGGGCAGCTAACTTTACTTAACCCTGGAAACAGGCCATCCTTTGTTCCCAACTCCCTTAGCCGGACACCAGGCCTCGGCCACCTACGATCCCAAACGGAACAGGATTTCTTCCAGATGCAAGCTGCCACAAGCTGGAAGCCTGGCTTCCCATGGAGGGCCAAAGGCCTTCTACAAACCGACATCAGGCACCTGGGCAGCTGACTTTACTTACCCTTGGAAACAGGCCATCCTTTGTTCCCAACTCCCTCTGCTGGGCACCTGGCCTCGGTCACCTACAATCCCGAACGGAACAGGATTTCTTCCAGATGCAAGCTGCCACAAGCTGGAAGCCAGGCTTCCCATGGAGGGCCTAAGGCCTGCTACAAACTGACATCAGACACCTGGGCAGCTGACTTTACTTACCCCTGGAAAGAGGCCATCATTTGTGCCCAACTCCCTCTGCCGGGCACCTGGCCTCGGCCACCTACAATCCCGAACGGAACAGGATTTCTTCCAGATGCAGGCTGCCACAAACTGTAAGACTAGCTTCCCTTGCAGCGCCAAAGGCCTCCTACAAACTGACATCAGGCACCTGGGCAGCTGACTTTACTTACCCCTGGAAACAGGCCATCTTTGTGCCCAACTCCCTCTGCCGGGCAGCAGGCCTCGGCCACATCTAATCCCGAATGGAACAGGATTTATTCCAGATGCAAGCTGCCACAAACTGGAAGACTGGCTTCCCTTGGAGGGCCAAAGGCCTCCTACAAACTGACATCAGGCACCTGGGCATCTGACTTTACTTACCCCTGGAAACAGGCCATCCTTTGTGCCCAACTCCCTCTGCCGAGCACCCGGCTTCGGGAACCTACAATCTTGAACGGAATAGGATTTTTTCCAGATGGAAGCTGCATTGAACAGGAAGACTAGCATCACTTGGAGAGCCAAAGGCCTGCTACAAACTGACTTCAGGCACCTGTGCAGCTGACTTTACTTACCCCTGGAAACTGGTTCTCATTTGTGCCCAACTCTCACAGCCGGGCACCAGGCCTCGGTCACCTACGATCCCAAACGGAACAGGATTTCTTCCAGATGCAAGCTGCCACAAGCTGGAAGCCTGGCTTCTCATGGAGGGCCAAAGGCCTCCTACAAACTGACATCAGGCACCTGGGCAGCTAACTTTACTTACCCCTGGAAACAGGCCATCCTTTGTTCCCAACTCCTGCAGCAGGGCACCAGGTCTCGGCCACCTACAATCCCAAACGGAACAGGATTTCTTCCAGATGCAAGGTTCCACAAACTGGAAGACTACCTTCCCATGGAGGGCCAAAGGCCTCCTACAGACTGACATCAGGCACCTGGGCAGCTGACTTTACTTACCCCTGGAAACAGGCCATCATTTGTGCCCAACTCCCTCTGCCGGGCATTTGGCCTCGGCCACCTACAATCATGAGCAGAACAACATTTCTTCCAGATGCAAGCTGCCACAAACTGGAAGACTAGCTTCCCTTGCAGGGCCAAAGGCCTCCTACAAACTGACATCAGGCACCTGGGCAGCTGACTTTACTTACCCCTGGAAACAGGCCATCTTTGTGCCCAACTCCCTCTGTCGGGCACCAGGCCTCGGCCACCTATAATCCCGAATGGACAGGATTTCTTCCAGATGCAAGCTGCCACAAGCTGGAAGCCTTGCTTCTCTTGGAGGGCCAAAGGCCTTCTACAAACTGACATCAGGCACCTGGGCAGCTGACTTTACTTACCCCTGGAAACAGGCCATCATTTGTGCCCAACTCCCTCTGCCGGGCACCAGGCCTCGGCCACCTACAATCTCAAACGGAACAGGATATCTTCAAGAAGCAAGCTGCCACAAGATGGAAGCCTGGCTTCCCTTGGAGGGCCAAAGGCCTTCTACAAACCGACATCAGGCACCTGGGCAGCTGACTTTACTTACCCCTGGAAACAGGCCATCCTTTGTGCCCAACTCCCTCTGCCGGGCACCTGGCCTCGGCCACCTACAATCCCGAGCAGAACAGCATTTCTTCAAGATGCAAGCTGCCACAAACTGGAAGACTAGCTTCCCTTGGAGGGCCAAAGGCCTCCTACAAACTGACACCAGGCACCTGGGCAGCTAACTTTACTTAGCCCTGGAAACAGGCCATCCTTTGTTCCCAACTCCCTCTGCTGGGCACCTGGCCTCGGCCACCTACAATCCCGAACGGAACAGCATTTCTTCCAGATGCAAGCTGCCACAAGCTGGAAGCCAGGCTTCCCATGGAGGGCCTAAGGCCTGCTACAAACTGACATCAGACACCTGGGCAGCTGACTTTACTTACCCCTGGAAAGAGGCCATCATTTGTGCCCAACTCCCTCTGCTGGGCACCTGGCCTCGGCCACGTACAATCCCGAACGGAACAGGATTTCTTCCAGATGCAGGCTGCCACAAACTGGAAGACTAGCTTCCCTTGCAGGGCTAAAGGCCTCCTACAAACTGACATCAGGCACCTGGGCAGCTGACTTTACTTACCCCTGGAAACAGGCCATCTTTGTGCCCAACTCCCTCTGCCGGGCACCTGGCCTCGGCCACCTACAATCCCGAACGGAACAGGATTTCTTCAAGATGCAAGCTGCCACAAGCTGGAAGCCTGGCTTCCCTTGGAAGGCCAAAGGCCTCCTACAAACTGACATCAGGCACCTGGGCAGCTGACTTTACTTACCCCTGGAAACAGGCCATCCTTTGTGCCCAACTCCCTCTGCCGGGCACCCGGCTTCGGGAACCTACAATCTTGAACGGAATAGGATTTTTTCCAGATGGAAGCTGCATTGAACAGGAAGACTAGCATCACTTGGAGAGCCAAAGGCCTTCTACAAACTGACTTCAGGCACCTGTGCAGCTGACTTTACTTACCCCTGGAAACTGGTTCTCATTTGTGCCCAACTCTCACAGCCGGGCACCAGGCCTCGGTCACCTACGATCCCAAACGGAACAGGATTTCTTCCAGATGCAAGCTGCCACAAGCTGGAAGCCTGGCTTCCCATGGAGGGCCAAAGGCCTCCTACAAACTGACATCAGGCACCTGGGCAGCTTACTTTACTTACCCCTGGAAACAGGCCATCCTTTGTTCCCAACTCCTGCAGCAGGGCACCAGGTCTCGGCCACCTACAATCCCAAACGGAACAGGATTTCTTCCAGATGCAAGCTGCCACAAACTGGAAGACTAGCTTCCCTTGGAGGGCCAAAGGCCTCCTACAAGCTGACATCAGGCACCTGGGCAGCTGACTTTACATACCCCTGGAAACAGGCCATCCTTTGTTCCCTACTCCCTCGACAGGGCACCCGGTTCCGGACACCTTCAATCCAGAACGGAACAGGATTTCTTCCAGATTCAAGCTGCCACAAGCTGGAAGCCTGGCTTCCCTTGGAGGGCCAAAGGCCTCCTATAAACTGACATCAGGCACCTGGGCAGCTGACTTTACTTACCTCTGGAAACAGGCCATCCTTTGTTCCCAACTCCCTCTGCCGGGCAGCAGGCCTCCGCCACCTACATTCCCAAATAGAACAGGATTTCTTCCAGATGCAAGCAGCCACAAACTGGAAGACTAGCTTCCCTTGGATGGCCAAAGGCCTCCTACAAACTGACACCAAGCACCTGGGCAGCTAACTTTACTTAACCCTGGAAACAGGCCATCCTTTCTTCCCAACTCCCTTAGCCGGACACCAGGCCTCGGCCACCTACGATCCCAAACGGAGCAGGATTTCTTCCAGATGCAAGCTGCCACAAGCTGGAAGCCTGGCTTCCCATGGAGGGCCAAAGGCCTTCTACAAACCGACATCAGGCACCTGGGCAGCTGACTTTACTTACCCCTGGAAACAGGCCATCCTTTGTGCCCAACTCCCTCTGCCGGGCACCTGGCCTCGGCCACCTACAATCCCGAGCAGAACAGCATTTCTTCAAGATGCAAGCTGCCACAAACTGGAAGACTAGCTTCCCTTGGAGGGCCAAAGGCCTCCTACAAACTGACACCAGGCACCTGGGCAGCTAACTTTACTTAGCCCTGGAAACAGGCCATCCTTTGTTCCCAACTCCCTCTGCTGGGCACCTGGCCTCGGCCACCTACAATCCCGAACGGAACAGCATTTCTTCCAGATGCAAGCTGCCACAAGCTGGAAGCCAGGCTTCCCATGGAGGGCCTAAGGCCTGCTACAAACTGACATCAGACACCTGGGCAGCTGACTTTACTTACCCCTGGAATGAGGCCATCATTTGTGCCCAACTCCCTCTGCCAGGCACCTGGCCTCGGCCACCTACAATCCCGAACGGAACAGGATTTCTTCCAGATGCAGGCTGCCACAAACTGGAAGACTAGCTTCCCTTGGAGGGCCAAAGGCCTCCTACAAACTGACATCAGGCACCTGGGCAGCTGACTTTACTTACCCCTGGAAACAGGACATCTTTGTGCCCAACTCCCTCTGCCGGGCAGCAGGCCTCGGCCACATCTAATCCCGAATGGAACAGGATTTATTCCAGATGCAAGCTGCCACAAACTGGAAGACTGGCTTCCCTTGGAGGGCCAAAGGCCTCCTACAAACTGACATCAGGCACCTGGGCAGCTGACTTTACTTACCCCTGGAAACAGGCCATCATTTGTGCCCAACTCCCTCTGCCGGGCACCTGGCCTCGGCCACCTACAATCCCGAACGGAACAGGATTTCTTCAAGATGCAAGCTGCCACAAGCTGGAAACCTGGCTTCCCTTGGAGGGCCAAAGGCCTCCTACAAACTGACATCAGGCACCTGGGCATCTGACTTTACTTACCCCTGGAAACAGGCCATCCTTTGTGCCCAACTCCCTCTGCCGGGCACCCGGCTTCGGGAACCTACAATCTTGAACGGAATAGGATTTTTTCCAGATGGAAGCTGCATTGAACAGGAAGACTAGCATCACTTGGAGAGCCAAAGGCCTGCTACAAACTGACTTCAGGCACCTGTGCAGCTGACTTTACTTACCCCTGGAAACAGGCTATCCTTTGTGCCCAACTCCCTCTGCCGGGCACCAGGCCTCGGCCACCTACAATCCCAAACGTTACAGGATTTCTTCCAGATGCAAGCTGCCACAAGCTGGAAGCCTGGCTTCCCATGGAGGGCCAAAGGCCTCCTACAAACTGACATCAGGCACCTGGGCAGCTGACTTTACTTACCCCTGGAAACAGGCCATCCTTTGTTCCCAACTCCTGCAGCAGGGCACCAGGTCTCGGCCACCTACAATCCCAAACGGAACAGGATTTCTTCCAGATGCAAGCTGCCACAAACTGGAAGACTAGCTTCCCCTGGAGGGCCAAAGGCCTCCTACAAACTGACATCAGGCACCTGGGCAGCTGACTTTACTTACCCCTGGAAACAGGCCATCCTTTGTTCCCTACTCCCTCGACAGGGCACCCGGTTCCGGACACCTTCAATCCCGAACGGAACAGGATTTCTTCCAGATTCAAGCTGCCACAAGCTGGAAGACTAGCTTCCCATGGATGGCCAAAGGCCTCCTACAAACTGACATCAGGCACCTGGGCAGCTGACTTTACTTACCTCTGGAAACAGGCCATCCTTTGTTCCCAACTCCCTCTGCCGGGCCGCAGGCCTCGGCCACCTACATTCCCAAATAGAACAGGATTTCTTCCAGATGCAAGCAGCCACAAACTGGAAGACTAGCTTCCCTTGGATGGCCAAAGGCCTCCTACAAACTGACATCAGGCACCTGGGCAGCTGACTTTACTTACCCCTGGAAACAGGCCATCCTTTGTTCCCAACTCCCTTAGCCGGACACCAGGCCTCGGCCACCTACGATCCCAAACGGAACAGGATTTCTTCCAGATGCAAGCTGCCACAAGCTGGAAGCCTGGCTGCTCTTGGAGGGTCAAAGGCCTCCTACAAACTGACATCAGGCACCTGGGCAGCTGACTTTACTTACCCCTGGAAACAGGCCATCATTTGTGCCCAACTCTTTCTGCCGGGCACCTGGCCTCGGACACCTACAATCCCGAACGGAACAGGATTACTTCCAGATGCAAGCAGCCACAAGCTGGAAGCCTGGCATCCCATGGAGGAACAATAGCCACCTGCAAACTGACATCAGGCACCTGGGCAGCTGACTTTACTTACCCCTGGAAACAGGCCATCCTTTGTGCCCAACTCCGTCTGCCGGGCACCTGGCCTCGGCCACCTATAATCCCGAACGGAACAGGATTTCTTCCAGATGCAAGCTGCCACAAGCTGGAAGCCTGGCTTCCCATGGAGGGCCAAAGGCCTCCTACAAACTGGCATCAGGCACCTGGGCAGCTGACTTTACTTACCCCTGGAAACAGGCCATCATTTGTGCCCAACTCCCTCTACCGGGCACCTGGCCTCGGCCACCTACAATCCCGAATGGAACAGGATTTCATCCAGATGCAAGCTGCCTCAATCTGGAAGACTTGCTTCCGTTGGAGGGCCAAAGGCCTCCTACGAACTGACATCAGGCACCTGGGCAGCTGACTTTATTTACCTCTGAAAACAGGCCATCCTTTGTGCCCAACTCCCTCTGATGGGCGCCAGGCGTCGGCCACCTACAACCCCGAACGAAACAGGATTTCTTCCAGATGCAAGGTTCCACAAACTGGAAGACTACCTTCCCATAGAGGGCCAAAGGCCTCCTACAGACTGACATCAGGCACCTGGGCAGCTGACTTTACTTACCCCTGGAAATAGGCCATCTTTGTGCCCAACTCCCTCTGCCGGGCACCTGGCCTCGGCCACCTACAATCCCGAACGGAACAGGATTTCTTCAAGATGCAAGCTGCCACAAGCTGGAAGCCTGGCTTCCCTTGGAGGGCCAAAGGCCTCCTACAAACTGACATCAGGCACCTGGGCAGCTGACTTTACTTACCCCTGGAAACAGGCCATCCTTTGTGCCCAACTCCCTCTGCCGGGAACCAGGCTTCGGGAACCTACAATCTTGAACGGAATAGGATTTTTTCCAGATGGAAGCTGCATTGAACAGGAAGACTAGCATCACTTGGAGAGCCAAAGGCCTGCTACAAACTGACTTCAGGCACCTGTGCAGCTGACTTTACTTACCCCTGGAAACTGGTTCTCATTTGTGCCCAACTCTCACAGCCGGGCACCAGGCCTCGGTCACCTACGATCCCAAACGGAACAGGATTTCTTCCAGATGCAAGCTGCCACAAACTGGAAGACTAGCTTCCCTTGGAGGGCCAAAGGCCTGCTACAAACTGACATCAGGCACCTGGGCAGCTGACTTTACTTACCCCTGGAAACAGGCCATCCTTTGTTCCCTACTCCCTCGACAGGGCACCCGGTTCCGGACACCTTCAATCCCGAACGGAACAGGATTTCTTCCAGATTCAAGCTGCCACAAGCTGGAAGCCTGGCTTCCCTTGGAGGGCCAAAGGCCTCCTACAAACTGACATCAGGCACCTGGGCAGCTGACTTTACTTACCTCTGGAAACAGGCCATCCTTTGTTCCCAACTCCCTCTGCCGGGCAGCAGGCCTCGGCCACCTACATTCCCAAATAGAACTGGATTTCTTCCAGATGGAAGCAGCCACAAACTGGAAGACTAGCTTCCCTTGGATGGCCAAAGGCCTCCTACAAACTGACACCAAGCACCTGGGCAGCTAACTTTACTTAACCCTGGAAACAGGCCATCCTTTGTTCCCAACACCCTTAGCCGGACACCAGGCCTCGGCCACCTACGATCCCAAACGGAACAGGATTTCTTCCAGATGCAAGCTGCCACAAGCTGGAAGCCTGGCTTCCCATGGAGGGCCAAAGGCCTTCTACAAACCGACATCAGGCACCTGGGCAGCTGACTTTACTTACCCCTGGAAACAGGCCATCCTTTGTTCCCAACTCCCTCTGCTGGGCACCTGGCCTCGGCCACCTACAATCCTGAACGGAACAGCATTTCTTCCAGATGCAAGCTGCCACAAGCTGGAAGCCAGGCTTCCCATGGAGGGCCTAAGGCCTGCTACAAACTGACATCAGACACCTGGGCAGCTGACTTTACTTACCCCTGGAAAGAGGCCATCATTTGTGCCCAACTCCCTCTGCCGGGCACCTGGCCTCGGCCACCTACAATCCCGAACGGAACAGGATTTCTTCCAGATGCAGGCTGCCACAAACTGTAAGACTAGCTTCCCTTGCAGCGCCAAAGGCCTCCTACAAACTGACATCAGGCACCTGGGCAGCTGACTTTACTTACCCCTGGAAACAGGCCATCTTTGTGCCCAACTCCCTCTGCCGGGCAGCAGGCCTCGGTCACATCTAATCCCGAATGGAACAGGATTTATTCCAGATGCAAGCTGCCACAAACTGGAAGACTGGCTTCCCTTGGAGGGCCAAAGGCCTCCTACAAACTGACATCAGGCACCTGGGCATCTGACTTTACTTACCCCTGGAAACAGGCCATCCTTTGTGCCCAAGTCCCTCTGCCGAGCACCCGGCTTCGGGAACCTACAATCTTGAACGGAATAGGATTTTTTCCAGATGGAAGCTGCATTGAACAGGAAGACTAGCATCACTTGGAGAGCCAAAGGCCTGCTACAAACTGAATTCAGGCACCTGTGCAGCTGACTTTACTTACCCCTGGAAACAGGCCATCCTTTGTGCCCAACTCCCTCTGCCGGGCACCTGGCCTCGGCCACCTACAATCCCGAGCAGAACAGCATTTCTTCAAGATGCAAGCTGCCACAAACTGGAAGACTAGCTTCCCTTGGAGGGCCAAAGGCCTTCTACAAACTGACACCAGGCACCTGGGCAGCTAACTTTACTTAGCCCTGGAAACAGGCCATCCTTTGTTCCCAACTCCCTCTGCCGGGCACCTGGCCTCGGCCACCTACAATCCCGAACGGAACAGCATTTCTTCCAGATGCAAGCTGCCACAAGCTGGAAGCCAGGCTTCCCATGGAGGGCCTAAGGCCTGCTACAAACTGACATCAGACACCTGGGCAGCTGACTTTACTTACCCCTGGAAAGAGGCCATCATTTGTGCCCAACTCCCTCTGCCGGGCACCTGGTCTCGGCCACCTACAATCCCGAACAGAACAGGATTTCTTCCAGATGCAGGCTGCCACAAACTGGAAGACTAGCTTCCCTTGCAGGGCTAAAGGCCTCCTACAAACTGACATCAGGCACCTGGGCAGCTGACTTTACTTACCCCTGGAAACAGGCCATCTTTGTGCCCAACTCCCTCTGCCGGGCACCTGGCCTCGGTCACCTACAATCCCGAACGGAACAGGATTTCTTCAAGATGCAAGCTGCCACAAGCTGGAAGCCTGGCTTCCCTTGGAAGGCCAAAGGCCTCCTACAAACTGACATCAGGCACCTGGGCAGCTGACTTTACTTACCCCTGGAAACAGGCCATCCTTTGTTCCCAACTCCTGCAGCAGGGCACCAGGTCTCGGCCACCTACAATCCCAAACGGAACAGGATTTCTTCCAGATGCATGCTGCCACAAACTGGAAGACTAGCTTCCCTTGGAGGGCCAAAGGCCTCCTACAAGCTGACATCAGGCACCTGGGCAGCTGACTTTACATACCCCTGGAAACAGGCCATCCTTTGTTCCCTACTCCCTCGACAGGGCACCCGGTTCCGGACACCTTCAATCCCGAACGGAACAGGATTTCTTCCAGATTCAAGCTGCCACAAGCTGGAAGCCTGGCTTCCCTTGGAGGGCCAAAGGCCTCCTACAAACTGACATCAGGCACCTGGGCAGCTGACTTTACTTACCTCTGGAAACAGGCCATCCTTTGTGCCCAACTCCCTCTGCCGGGCACCTGGCCTCGGCCACCTACAATCCCGAACAGAACAGCATTTCTTCAAGATGCAAGCTGCCACAAACTGGAAGACTAGCTTCCCTTGGAGGGCCAAAGGCCTCCTACAAACTGACACCAGGCACCTGGGCAGCTAACTTTACTTAGCCCTGGAAACAGGCCATCCTTTGTTCCCAACTCCCTCTGCTGGGCACCTGGCCTCGGCCACCTACAATCCCGAACGGAACAGCATTTCTTCCAGATGCAAGCTGCCACAAGCTGGAAGCCAGGCTTCCCATGGAGGGCCTAAGGCCTGCTACAAACTGACATCAGACACCTGGGCAGCTGACTTTACTTACCCCTGGAAAGAGGCCATCATTTGTGCCCAACTCCCTCTGCCGGGCACCTGGCCTCGGCCACCTACAATCCCGAACGGAACAGGATTTCTTCCAGATTCAAGCTGCCACAAGCTGGTAGCCTGGCTTCCCTTGGAGGGCCAAAGGCCTCCTACAAACTGACATCAGGCACCTGGGCAGCTGACTTTACTTACCTCTGGAAACAGGCCATCCTTTGTGCCCAACTCCCTCTGCCGGGCACCTGGCCTCGGCCACCTACAATCCCGAACAGAACAGCATTTCTTCAAGATGCAAGCTGCCACAAACTGGAAGACTAGCTTCCCTTGGAGGGCCAAAGGCCTCCTACAAACTGACACCAGGCACCTGGGCAGCTAACTTTACTTAGCCCTGGAAACAGGCCATCCTTTGTTCCCAACTCCCTCTGCTGGGCACCTGGCCTCGGCCACCTACAATCCCGAACGGAACAGCATTTCTTCCAGATGCAAGCTGCCACAAGCTGGAAGCCAGGCTTCCCATGGAGGGCCTAAGGCCTGCTACAAACTGACATCAGACACCTGGGCAGCTGACTTTACTTACCCCTGGAAAGAGGCCATCATTTGTGCCCAACTCCCTCTGCCGGGCACCTGGCCTCGGCCACCTACAATCCCGAACGAAACAGGATTTCTTCCAGATGCAGGCTGCCACAAACTGGAAGACTAGCTTCCCTTGGAGGGCCAAAGGCCTCCTACAAACTGACATCAGGCACCTGGGCAGCTGACTTTACTTACCCCTGGAAACAGGCCATCTTTGTGCCCAACTCCCTCTGCCGGGCAGCAGGCCACGGCCACATCTAATCCCGAATGGAACAGGATTTATTCCAGATGCAAGCTGCCACAAACTGGAAGACTGGCTTCCCTTGGAGGGCCAAAGGCCTCCTACAAACTGACATCAGGCACCTGGGCAGCTGACTTTACTTACCCCTGGAAACAGGCCATCATTTGTGCCCAACTCCCTCTGCCGGGCACCTGGCCTCGGCCACCTACAATCCCGAACGGAACAGGATTTCTTCAAGATGCAAGCTGTCACAAGCTGGAAACCTGGCTTCCCTTGGAGGGCCAAAGGCCTCCTACAAACTGACATCAGGCACCTGGGCATCTGACTTTACTTACCCCTGGAAAGAGGCCATCCTTTGTGCCCAACTCCCTCTGCCGGGCACCCGGCTTCGGGAACCTACAATCTTTAACGGAATAGGATTTTTTCCAGATGGAAGCTGCATTGAACAGGAAGACTAGCATCACTTGGAGAGCCAAAGGCCTGCTACAAACTGACTTCAGGCACCTGTGCAGCTGACTTTACTTACCCCTGGAAACAGGCCATCCTTTGTGCCCAACTCCCTCTGCCGGGCACCAGGCCTCGGCCACCTACAATCCCAAACGTTACAGGATTTCTTCCAGATGCAAGCTGCCACAAGCTGGAAGCCTGGCTTCCCATGGAGGGCCAAAGGCCTCCTACAAACTGACATCAGGCACCTGGGCAGCTGACTTTACTTACCCCTGGAAACAGGCCATCCTTTGTTCCCAACTCCTGCAGCAGGGCACCAGGTCTCGGCCACCTACAATCCCAAACGGAACAGGATTTCTTCCAGATGCACGCTGCCACAAACTGGAAGACTAGCTTCCCTTGGAGGGCCAAAGGCCTCCTACAAACTGACATCAGGCACCTGGGCAGCTGACTTTACTTACCCCTGGAAACAGGCCATCCTTTGTTCCCTACTCCCTCGACAGGGCACCCGGTTCCGGACACCTTCAATCCCGAACGGAACAGGATTTCTTCCAGATTCAAGCTGCCACAAGCTGGAAGACTAGCTTCCCATGGATGGCCAAAGGCCTCCTACAAACTGACATCAGGCACCTGGGCAGCTGACTTTACTTACCTCTGGAAACAGGCCATCCTTTGTTCCCAACTCCCTCTGCCGGGCACCTGGCCGCGGCCACCTACATTCCCAAATAGAACAGGATTTCTTCCAGATGCAAGCAGCCACAAACTGGAAGACTAGCTTCCCTTGGATGGCCAAAGGCCTCCTACAAACTGACATCAGGCACCTGGGCAGCTGACTTTACTTACCCCTGGAAACAGGCCATCCTTTGTTCCCAACTCCCTTAGCCGGACACCAGGCCTCGGCCACCTACGATCCCAAACGGAACAGGATTTCTTCCAGATGCAAGCTGCCACAAGCTGGAAGCCTGGCTGCTCTTGGAGGGTCAAAGGCCTCCTACAAACTGACATCAGGCACCTGGGCAGCTGACTTTACTTACCCCTGGAAACAGGCCATCATTTGTGCCCAGCGCCCTCTGCCGTTCACCTGGCCTCGGCCACCTACAATCCCGAATGGAACAGGATTTCTTCCAGATGCAAGCTGCCACAAACTGGAAGACTAGTTTCCCTTGAAGGGCCAAAGTCCTCCTACAAACTGACATCAGGCACCTGGGCAGCTGACTTTACTTACCCCTGGAAACAGGCCATCATTTGTGCCCAACTCCCTCTGCCGGTCACCAGGCCTCGGCCACCTACAATCCCAAACGGAACAGGATTTCTTCCAGATGCAAGCTGCCACAAGCTGGATGCCTGGCTTCCCTTGGAGGGCCAAAGGCCTCCTACAAACTGACATCAGGCACCTGGGCAGCTGACTTTACTTACCCCTGGAAACAGGCCATCCTTTGTTCCCAACTCCTGCAGCAGGGCACCAGGCCTCGGCCACCTACAATCCCAAACGGAACAGGATTTCTTCAAGATGCAAGCTGCCACAAGCTGGAAGCCTGGCTTCCCATGGAGGGCCAAAGGCCTGCTACAAATTGATTCAGGGCACCTGGGCAGCTGACTTTACTAACCCCTGGAAACAGGCCATCATTTGTGCCCAACTCCCTCTACCGGGAACCTGTCCTCGGCCACCTACAATCCCGAACGGAACAGGATTTCTTCCAGATGCAAGCTGCCACAAACTGGAAGATTAGCTTCCCTTGGAGGGCCAAAGGCCTGCTACAAACTGACATCAGGCACCTGGGCAGCTGACTTTACTTACCCCTGGAAACAGGCCATCCTTTGTGCCCAACTCCCTCTGCCGGGCACCAGGCCTCGGCCACCTACAATCCCGAACGGAACAGGATTATTTCCAGATGCAAGCAGCCACAAGCTGGAAGCCTGGCTTCCCATGGAGGAACATTAGCCACCTGCAAACTGACATCAGGCACCTGGGCAGCTGACTTTACTTACCCCTGGAAACAGGCCATCATTTTTTCCCTACTCCCTCAGCAGGGCACCCGGCTCCGGCCACCTACAATCCCGAACGGAACAGGATTTCTTCCAGATGCAAGCTGCCACAAGCTGTAAGCCTGGCTTCCCTTGGAGGGCCAAAGGCCTCCTACAAACTGACATCAGGCACCTGGGCAGCTGACTTTACTTACCCCTGGAAACAGGCCATCCTTTGTGCCCAACTCCCTCTGCCGGGCACCTGGCCTCGGCCACCTACAATCCCGAACGGAACAGGATTTCTTCCAGATGCAAGCTGCCACAAACTGGAAGACTAGTTTCCCTTGAAAAGCCAAATGCCTACAACAAACTGACATCAGGCACCTGGGCAGCTGACTTTACTTACCCCTGGAAACAGGCCATCTTTGTGCCCAACTCCCTCTGCCGGGCACCAGGCCTCGGCCACCTACAATCCCGAATGGAATAGGATTTCTTCCAGATGCAAGCTGCCACAAACTGGAAGACTGGCTTCCCTTGGAGGGCCAAAGTCCTCCTACAAACTGACATCAGGCACCTGGGCAGGTGACTGTACTTACCCCTGGAAACAGGCCATCCTTTGTGCCCAACTCTTTCTGTCGGGCACCTGGCCTCGGACACCTACAATCCCGAACGGAACAGGATTACTTCCAGATGCAAGCAGCCACAAGCTGGAAGCCTGGCATCCCATGGAGGAACAATAGCCACCTGCAAACTGACATCAGGCACCTGGGCAGCTGACTTTACTTACCCCTGGAAACAGGCCATCTTTGTGCCAACTCCCTCTGTCGGGCACCAGGCCTCGGCCACCTACAATCCCGAACGGAACAGGATTTCTTCCAGATGCAAGCTGCCACAAACTGGAAGACTAGCTTCCCTTGCAGGGCTAATAGCCTCCTACCAACTGACATCAGGCACCTGGGCAGCTGACTTTACTTACCCCTGGAAACAGGCCATCTTTGTGCCCAACTCCCTCTGCCGGGCACCAGGCCTCGGCCACATCTAATCCCGAATGGAACAGGATTTATTCCAGATGCAAGCTGCCACAAACTGGAAGACTGGCTTCCCTTGGAGGGCCAAAGGCCTCCTACAAACTGACATCAGGCACCTGGGCAGCTGACCTTACTTAGCCCTGGAAACAGGCCATCATTTGTGCCCAACTCCCTCTGCCGGGCACCAGGCCTCGGCCACCTACAATCCCAAACGGAACAGGATATCTTCCAGATGCAAGCTGCCACAAGCTGGAAGCCTGGCTTCCCTTGGAGGGCCAAAGGTTTCTTACAAACTGACATCAGGCACCTGGGCAGCTGACTTTACTTACCCCTGGAAACAGGCCATCCTTTGTGCCCAATTTCCTCTGCCGGGCACCTGGCCTCGGCCACCTACAATCCCGAACGGAACAGGATTTCTTCCAGATGCAAGCTGCCACAAGCTGGAAGCCTGGCTTCCCATGGAGGGCCAAAGGCCTGCTACAAACTGACATCAGGCACCTCGGCAGCTGACTTTACTTACCCCTGGAAACAGGCCATCATTTGTGCCCAACTCTTTCTGCCGGGCATTTGGCCTCGGACACCTACAATCCCGAACGGAACAGGATTTCTTCGCGATGCAAGCTGCCACAATCTGGAAGACTTGCTTCCCTTGGAGGGCCAAAGGCCTCCTACAATCTGACACCAGGCACCTGGGCAGCTGACTTTACTTACCCCTGGAAACAGGCCATCCTTTGTTCCCAACTCCCTCTGCCGGGCACCTGGCCTCGGCCACCTACAATCCCGAACGGAACAGCATTTCTTCCAGATGCAAGCTGCCACAAGCTGGAAGCCAAGCTTCCCATGGAGGGCCAAAGGCCTGCTACAAACTGACATCAGACACCTGGGCAGCTGACTTTACTAACCCCTGGAAACAGGCCATCATTTGTGCCCAACTCCCTCTGCCGGGCACCTGGCCTCGGTCACCTACTATCCCGAACGGAACAGGATTTCTTCCAGATGCAAGCTGCCACAAACTGGAAAACTTGCTTCCCTTGGAGGGCCAAAGGCCTCCTACAAACTGACATCAGGCACCTTGGCAGCTGACTTTACTTACCCCTGGAAACAGGCCATCCTTTGTGCCCAACTCTTTCTGCCGGGCACCTGGCCTCGGACACCTACAATCCCGAACTGAACAGGATTACTTCCAGATGCAAGCAGCCACAAGCTGGAAGCCTGGCATCCCATGGAGGGCCAAAGGCCTGCTACAAACTGACATCAGGCACCTGGGCAGCTGACTTTACTTACCCCTGGAAACAGGCCATCATTTGTGCCCAACTCCCTCTGCCAGGCACGTGGCCTCGGCCACCTACAATCCCGAGCAGAACAGCATTTCTTCCAGATGCAAGCTGCCACAAGCTGGAAGACTAGCTTCCCTTGGAGGGCCAAAGGCCTCCTACAAACTGACATCAGGCACCTGGGCAGCTGACTTTACTAACCCCTGGAAAGAGGCCATCATTTGTGCCCAACTCCCTCTGCCGGGCACCTGGCCTCGGCCACCTACAATCCCGAACGGAACAGGATTTCTTCCAGATGCAAGCTGCCACAAACTGGAAGACTAGCTTCCCTTGGAGGGCCAAAGGCCTCCTACAAACTGACATCAGGCACCTGGGCAGCTGACTTTACTTACCTCTGAAAACAGGCCATCCTTTGTGCCCAACTCCCTCTGCCGGGCACCAGGCGTCGGCCACCTACAATCCCGAAAGAAAAAGGATTTCTTCCAGATGCAAAGTGCCACAAACTGGAAGACTACCTTCCCATGGAGGGCCAAAGGCCTCCTACAGACTGACATCAGGCACCTGGGCAGCTGACTTTACTTACCCCTGGAAACAGGCCATCATTTGTGCCCAACTCCCTCTGTCGGGCACCAGGCCTCGGCCACCTACAATCATGAGCAGAACAGCATTTCTTCCAGATGCAAGCTGCCACAAACTGGAAGACTAGCTTCCCTTGGAGGGCCAAAGGCCTCCTACAAACTGACATCAGGCACCTGGGCAGCTGACCTTACTTAGCCCTGGAAACAGGCCATCTTTGTGCCCAACTCCCTCTGTCGGGCACCAGGCCTCGGCCACCTATAATCCCGAATGAACAGGATTTCTTACAGATGCAAGCTGCCACAAACTGGAAGACTAGCTTCCCTTGTAGGGCCAAAGGCCTCCTACAAACTGACATCAGGCACCTGGGCAGCTGACTTTACTTACCCCTGGAAACAGGCCATCATTTGTGCCCAACTCTTTCTGCCGGGCACCTGGCCTCGGACACCTACAATCCCGAACGGAACAGGATTTCTTCGCGATGCAAGCTGCCACAATCTGGAAGACTTTCTTCCCTTGGAGGGCCAAAGGCCTCCTACAATCTGACACCAGGCACCTGGGCAGCTGACTTTACTTACCCCTGGAAACAGGCCATCCTTTGTTCCCAACTCCCTCTGCCGGGCACCTGGCCTCGGCCACCTACAATCCCGAACGGATCAGCATTTCTTCCAGATGCAAGCTGCCACAAGCTGGAAGCCAGGCTTCCCATGGAGGGCCAAAGGCCTGCTACAAACTGACATCAGACACCTGGGCAGATGACTTTACTAACCCCTGGAAACAGGCCATCATTTGTGCCCAACTCCCTCTGCCGGGCACCTGGCCTCGGCCACCTACAATCCCGAACGGAACAGGATTTCTTCCAGATGCAAGCTGCCACAAACTGGAAAACTTGCTTCCCTTGGAGGGCCAAAGGCCTCCTACAAACTGACATCAGGCACCTTGGCAGCTGACTTTACTTACCGCTGGAAACAGGCCATCTTTGTGCCCAACTCCCTCTGCCGGGCACCAGGCCTCGGCCACCTACAATCCCGAATGGAACAGGATTTCTTCCAGATGCAAGCTGCCACAAACTGGAAGACTGGCTTCTCTTGGAGGGCCAAAGGCCTCCTACAAACTGACATCAGGCACCTGGGCAGCTGACTTTACTTACCCCTGGAAACAGGCCATCATTTGTGCCCAACTCCCTCTGCCAGGCACGTGGCCTCGACCACCTACAATCCTGAGCAGAACAGCATTTCTTCCAGATGCAAGCTGCCACAAACTGGAAGACTAGCTTTCCTTTGGAGGGCCAAAAGCCTCATACAAACTGACATCAGGCACCTGGGCAGCTGACTTTACTAACCCCTGGAAAGAGGCCATCATTTGTGCCCAGCTCCCTCTGCCGGGCACCTGGCCTCGGCCACCTACAATCATGAGCAGAACAGCATTTCTTCCAGATGCAAGCTGCCACAAACTGGAAGACTAGCTTCCCTTGGAGGGCCAAAGGCCTCCTACAAACTGACATCAGGCACCTGGGCAGCTGACCTTACTTAGCCCTGGAAACAGGCCATCTTTGTGCCCAACTCCCTCTGTCGGGCACCAGGCCTCGGCCACCTATAATCCCGAATGGACAGGATTTCTTCCAGATGCAAGCTTCCACAAACTGGAAGACTGGCTTCCCATGGAGGGCCAAAGGCCTGCTACAAACTGACATCAGGCACCTGGGCAGCTGACTTTACTTACCCCTGGAAACAGGCCCATCATTTGTGCCCAACTCCCTCTGCCGGGCACCTGGCCTCAGCCACCTAAAATCCAGAATGGAACAGGATTTCTTCCAGATGCAAGCTGCCACAAACTGGAAGACTTGTTTGCCTTGGAGGGCCAAAGGCCTCCTACAAACTGACATCAGGCACCTGGGCAGCTGACTTTACTTACCTCTGAAAACAGGCCATCCTTTGTGCCCAACTCCCTCTGCCGGGCACCAGGCGTCGGCCACCTACAATCCCGAACGAAAAAGGATTTCTTCCAGATGCAAAGTGCCACAAACTGGAAGACTACCGTCTCATGGAGGGCCAAAGGCCTCCTACATACTGACATCAGGCACCTGGGCAGCTGACTTTACTTACCTCTGAAAACAGGCCATCCTTTGTGCCCAACTCCCTCTGCCGGGCACCAGGCGTCGGCCACCTACAATCCCGAACGAAAAAGGATTTCTTCCAGATGCAAAGTGCCACAAACTGGAAGACTACCTTCCCATGGAGGGCCAAAGGCCTCCTACAGACTGACATCAGGCACCTGGGCAGCTGACTTTACTTACCCCTGGAAACAGGCCATCATTTGTGCCCAACTCCCTTTGCCGGGCACCTGGCCTCGGCCACCTACAATCATGAGCAGAACAGCATTTCTTCCAGATGCAAGCTGCCACAAACTGGAAGACTAGCTTCCCTTGGAGGGCCAAAGGCCTCCTACAAACTGACATCAGGCACCTGGGCAGCTGACCTTACTTAGCCCTGGAAACAGGCCATCTTTGTGCCCAACTCCCTCTGTCGGGCACCAGGCCTCGGCCACCTATAATCCCGAATGGACAGGATTTCTTACAGATGCAAGCTTCCACAAACTGGAAGACTGGCTTCCCTTGGAGGGCCAAAGGCCTCCTACAAACTGACATCAGGCACCTGGGCAGCTGACTTTACTTACCCCTGGAAACAGGCCATCATTTGTGCCCAACTCTTTCTGCCGGGCACCTGGCCTCGGACACCTACAATCCCGAACGGAACAGGATTTCTTCGCGATGCAAGCTGCCACAATCTGGAAGACTTGCTTGCCTTGGAGGGCCAAAGGCCTCCTACAAACTGACATCAGGCACCTGGGCAGCTGACTTTACTTACCCCTGGAAACAGGCCATCCTTTGTTCCCAACTCCCTCTGCCGGGCACCAGGCCTCGGCCACCTACGATCCCAAACGGAACAGGATTTCTTCAAGACGCAAGCTACCACAAGCTGGAAGACTGGCAGCTCTTGGAGGGCCAAAGGCCTCCTACAAACTGACATCAGGCACCTGGGCAGCTGACTTTACTTACCCCTGGAAACAGGCCATCCTTTGTGCCCAACTCCCTCTGCCGGGCACCTGGCCTCGGCCACCTACAATCCCGAATGGAACAGGATTTCTTCCAGATGCAAGCTGCCACAAACTGGAAGACTAGTTTCCCTTGGAGGGCCAAAGGCCTCCTACAAACTGACATCAGGCACCTGGGCAGCTGACTTTACTTACCCCTGGAAACAGGCCATCATTTGTGCCCAACTCCCTCTGCCGGGCACCAGGCCTCGGCCACATACAATCCAAAACGGAACAGGATTTCTTCAAGATGCAAGCTGCCACAAGCTGGAAGCCTGGCTTCCCATGGAGGGCCAAAGGCCTGCTACAAACTGATTCAAGGCACCTGGGCAGCTGACTTTACTAACCTTTGGAAACAGACCATCATTTTTGCCCAACTCCCTCTGCCGGGCACCTGTCCTCGGCCACCTACAATCCCGAACGGAACAGGATTTCTTCTAGATGCAAGCTGCCACAAACTGGAAGATTAGCTTCCCTTGGAGGGCCAAAGGCCTGCTACAAACTGACATCAGGCACCTGGGCAGCTGACTTTACTTACCCCTGGAAGCAGGCCATCCTTTGTGCCCAACTCCCTCTGCCGGGCACCAGGCCTCGGCCACCTACAATCCCGAACGGAACAGGATTATTTCCAGATGCAAGCAGCCACAAGCTGGCAGCCTGGCTTCCCATGGAGGAACATTAGCATCCTGCAAACTGACATCAGGCACCTGG
>NW_027094542.1:0-79605 GCF_029207755.1 Chamaea fasciata
GGGTTTTTGGGGTTTTTTGGGTTCATGGAGCGCTGCATCCAGTACATCGAGGCCATCGGTGCGCCGGGGAGCAGCTTGGGGAAATCTGGGAAAAAATTGGGAATTTTTGGGAATTTTTTGGGATTTTTTAAGGGTTTTTTGGGGATTTTTTGGGGTTTTTTGGGGGTTTCGGGGTTTTTTGGGTTCATCGAGCGCTGCATCCAGTACATCGAGGCCATCGGTGCGCCGGGGAGCAACTTGGGGAAATTTGGGAATTTTTTGGGAATTTTGGGGAATTTTTTGGGAATTTTTTGCGATTTTTTTTTGCAATTTTTAAAGAATTTTTGGGTTTATTGGGGTTTTTTTTGGGTTCATTGAGCGCTGCATCCAGTAAATTGAGGCCACTGGTCCGTCTGGGGCGAATTCCAGGTATTTCGGGAAAATTTGGGAATTTTGGGGAATTTTTGGGAATTTTTTGGGAATTTTTTGGGATTTTTTAAGGGTTTTTTGGGGGTTTTGGGGTTTTTTGGGTTCATCGAGCGCTGCATCCAGTACATCGAGGCCATCGGTGCGCCGGGGAGCAGCTTGGGAAAATTTGGGAAAAATTTGGGAATTTTTGGGAATTTTTGGGATTTTTTAAGGGTTTTTTTAAGGGCTTTTTGGGGGTTTTTTGGGGTTTTTTGGGTTCATCGAGCGCTGCATCCAGTACATCGAGGCCATCGGTGCGCCGGGGAGCAGCTTGGGGAAATCTGGGAAAAAATTGGGAATTTTTGGGAATTTTTTGGGATTTTTTAAGGGTTTTTTGGGGGTTGTTTGGGGTTTTTTGGGGGTTTTTGGGGTTTTTTGGGTTCATCGAGCGCTGCATCCAGTACATCGAGGCCATCGGTGCGCCGGGGAGCAGCTTGGGGAAATTTGGGAGAAATTTGGGAATTTTTGGGAATTTTTTGGGAATTTTTTGTGATTTTTTAAGGGTTTTTTGGGGGTTTTGGGGTTTTTTGGGTTCATCGAGCGCTGCATCCAGTACATCGAGGCCATCGGTGCGCCGGGGAGCAAATTGAGAAAATTTGGGAGAAATTTGGGAATTTTTTGGGAATTTTTTGGGATTTTTTGGGATTTTTTGGGGATTTTTTAAGGGTTTTTTGGGGGGTTTTGGGGATTTTTGGGGGTTTTTTGGGTTCATGGAGCGCTGCATCCAGTACATCGAGGCCATCGGTGCGCCGGGGAGCAACTTGGGAAAATCTGGGAGAAATTTGGGAATTTTTGGGAATTTTTTGGGAATTTTTGGGATTTTTTGGGATTTTTCAAGGGTTTATTGGGGGTTTTTTGGGGTTTTTTGGGTTCATCGAGCGCTGCATCCAGTACATCGAGGCCATCGGTGCGCCGGGGAGCAGCTTGGGGAAATTTGGGAGAAATTTGGGAATTTTTGGGAATTTTTGGGATTTTTTAAGGGTTTTTTGGGGATTTTTTGGGGTTTATTGAGGTTTTTTGGGTTCATCGAGCTCTGCATCCAGTACATCGAGGCCATCGGTGCGCCGGGGAGCAGCTTGGGGAAATCTGGGAAAAAATTGGGAATTTTTGGGAATTTTTTGGGAATTTTTGGGATTTTTTGGGATTTTTTAAGGGTTTTTTGGGGGTTTTGGGGTTTTCTGGATTCATCGAGCACTGCATCCAGTACATCGAGGCCATCGGTGCGCCAGGGAGCAGCTTGGGGAAATTTGGGAGAAATTTGGGAATTTTTGGGAATTTTTGGGATTTTTTAAGGGTTTTTTGGGGATTTTTTGGGGTTTATTGAGGTTTTTTGGGTTCATCGAGCGCTGCATCCAGTACATCGAGGCCATCGGTGCGCTGGGGAGCAGCTTGGGAAAATCTGGGAAAAAATTGGGAATTTTTGGGAATTTTTGGGGAATTTTTGGGATTTTTTGGGATTTTTTAAGGGTTTTTGGGGGTTTTTTGGGGTTTTTTGGGGGTTTTTTGGGTTCATCGAGCGCTGCATCCAGTACATCGAGGCCATCGGTGCGCCGGGGAGCAGCTTGGGAAAATCTGGGAAAAAATTGGGAATTTTTGGGAATTTTTTGGGATTTTTAAGGGTTTTTTAAGGGTTTTTTGGGGTTTTTTGGGGGTTTTTGGGGTTTTTTGGGTTCATCGAGCGCTGCATCCAGTACATCGAGGCCGTCGGTGCGTCGGGGGCCACTTTGGGAAAATTTTGGGAATTTGGGGGAATTTTTTGGCATTTGGGGTTTTTTGGGACATTTTTTAAAGCGATTTTGGTGGTTTTAAGGAATTTTTGTGCCTTTTTTTTGGTTTTTTCCCTCCTTTTTTCCCCAAAGTCACTGGAAAATCTCCCAAAAATCCGCTCAAACCTTGTGAGGAACGTGGAAAAAAATCAAAACGGGGGAAAAAAAGCCAAAATCGGTGAATTTTTTCTAATTTATTTTAATTTTTCAGGGCTGAGCACGGAGGGGATTTACCGAGTCAGCGGCAACAAGTCGGAGATGGAGAGTCTGCAGCGCCAGTTCGACCAGGGTAACCCCCCAGAATTCCCAAAACCCTGGGAAATTCCCCCCAAATCCACCCCAAGATCCCAAAAAACCCAAAGAAAATCCCGAATTCCCTCTAAAGTAACGAAATTCCCCCGGGTTTACCCCAGTTTTTTGGCAATTTCGGGGGGGAGTTTCACCAAAATCCTGCAGCTCCCCCCAAAATCCCAAAAAATCCATCCCCAAAATCCCAAAAAATCCATCCCCAAAATCCCAAAAAATCCACCCCCAAATCCCAAAAAATCCACCCCCAAATCCCAAAAAATCCAACCCCAAAATCCCAAAAAATCCAACCCCCAAATCCCAAAAAATCCATCCCAAATCCCAAAAAATCCAACCCCAAAATCCCAAAAAATCCAACCCCCAAAATCCCAAAATATCCATCCCCAAAATCCCAAAAAATCCACCCCCAAATCCCAAAAAATCCACCCCCAAATCCCAAAAAATCCAACCCCAAAATCCCAAAAAATCCAACCCCCAAATCCCAAAAAATCCATCCCCAAAATCCCAAAAAATCCACCCCCAAAATCCCAAAAAATCCACCCCAAAATCCCAAAAAATCCACCCCCAAATCCCAAAAGATCCACCCCCCAAATCCCAAAAAATCCACCCCCAAAATCCCAAAAAATTCCCCCCAAATCCCAAAAAATCCAACCCCCAAATCCCAAAAACTCCAACCCCCAAAATCCCAAAAAATCCATCCCCAAATCCCAAAAAATTCCCCCAAAATCCCAAAAGATCCACCCCCCAAAATCCCAAAAAAATCCCCAAAAAATCCCAAAAATTCCCTCCGAAGTAACGAAATTCCCGCGCTTTTACCCCGATCTTTGGGAGGAGTTTCACCCCAATCCTGCCGCGCATCCTGAAAATCCCCCCAAAATCCTGGAAAATCCCGGAAAAATCCTGGAAAAATCCCAAATTCCCTCGAAACGGACGGGATTCCCGCCGTTTTACCCCAATTCTCGGCGGGTTTTGGGCCCCGTGCCCAAAGATTTGGGGATTTTGGGGCTGGAATTCCCTTTATTTTTTTCCCCCCACATTTTTCGGGGAATTCCTCAGAATTCCATGAATTTTAGAACCGCAAATCCCAAAGAATTCCCGGGATTTTGGGGTTGAAATTCACATTTTTCCGCCCGAAATTCCGGATTTTAAGGCCAAAATTCCTGGTTTTTTTCTCCCCGTTTTCCCGGGATTTTTCCCCAATTCCCGAGGGATTTTTGGAATAAATCCCCCTTTTCCCGGACCCCCCAATCCCCCAGAATTCCCGGGATTTTGGGGTTGAAATTCACATTTTTCCGCCCGAAATTCCGGATTTTAAGGCCAAAATTCCCGTTTTTTTTCTCCCCGTTTTCCCGGGATTTTTCCCCAATTCCCGAGGGATTTTTGGGATAAATCCCCCTTTTCCCGGACCCCCCAAATCCCCCAGAATTCCCGGGATTTTGGGGTAGAAATTCACATTTTTCCGCCCGAAATTCCGGATTTTAAGGCCAAAATTCCGGTTTTTTTCCTCCCCATTTTCCCGGGATTTTTCCCCAATTCCCGAGGGATTTTTGGGATAAATCCCCCTTTTCCCAGACCCCCAAATCCCCCAGAATTCCCGGGATTTTGGGGTTGAAATTCACGATTTTCAGCCCGAAATTCCGGATTTTAAGGCCAAAATTCCCGTTTTTTTTCCTCCCCGTTTTCCCGGGATTTTTCCCCGATTCCCGAGGGATTTTTGGGATAAATCCCCCTTTTCCCAGACCCCCAAATCCCCCAGAATTCCCGGGATTTTGGGGTAGAAATTCACGATTTTCAGCCCGAAATTCCGGATTTTAAGGCCAAAATTCCCGTTTTTTTTCTCCCCGTTTTCCCGGGATTTTTCCCCGATTGCCGAGGGATTTTTGGGATAAATCCCCCTTTTCCCGGACCCCAAATCCCCCAGAATTCCCGGGATTTTTGGGGTAGAAATTCACGATTTTCAGCCCGAAATTCCGGATTTTAAGGCCGAAATTCCCGGTTTTTTTCCTCCCCGTTTTCCCGGGATTTTTCCCCAATTCCCGAGGGATTTTTGGGATAAATCCCCCTTTTCCCGGACCCCAAATCCCCCAGAATTCCGGCCTCTCTCCCGCAGATCACGGCCTGGACCTGGCCGAGAAGGATTTCACCGTCAACACCGTGGCCGGAGCCATGAAAAGTTTCTTCTCGGAGCTGCCCGAGCCCCTGGTGCCCTACGCCATGCAGCTCGAGCTGGTCGAGGCCCACAGTGAGTCCCGAGTTCGTTAATTAGCCCTCGTTAATTAGCGGGTAATTACTGGTTAATCGGTGGGCAATTAGTCCCGGTCCGGTTCGGTCATTCCCAGCATTCCCAGTTTTATTTTGGAGTCCCCAGGCAGGTGGAGCTGGTCGAGGCTCACAGTGAGTCCCTAATTCATCAATTATCACTCATTAATTAGCGGTTAATTAGTGGTTAATTAGTGGTTAATTAGTGGTTAATTGGTGGTTAATTGGTGGGCAATTGGTCCCGGTCCGGTTCGGTCATTCCCAGCATTCCCAGTTTTATTCTGGGGTCCCCAGGCAGGTGGAGCTGGTCGAGGCTCACAGTGAGTCCCTAATTCATCAATTATCACTCATTAATTACTGGGTAATTACTGGTTAATTGGTGATTAATAGTTAATTAATCCGGGCCCATTCCCAGCATTCCCAGTTTTATTTTGGAGTCCCCAGGCAGGTGGAGCTGGTCGAGGCTCACAGTGAGTCCCTAATTCATCAATTATCACTCATTAATTAGCGGTTAATTAGTGGTTAATTAGTGGTTAATTAGTGGTTAATTGGTGGTTAATTGGTGGGCAATTGGTCCCGGTCCGGTTCGGTCATTCCCAGCATTCCCAGTTTTATTCTGGGGTCCCCAGGCAGGTGGAGCTGGTCGAGGCTCACAGTGAGTCCCTAATTCATCAATTATCACTCATTAATTAGTGGGTAATTACTGGTTAATTGGTGATTGATAGTTAATTAATCCGGGCCCATTCCCAGCATTCCCAGTTTTATTTTGGAGTCCCCAGGCAGGTGGAGCTGGTTGAGGCTCACAGTGAGTCCCTAATTCATCAATTATCACTCATTAATTAGCGGTTAATTAGTGGTTAATTGGTGGTTAATTGGTCCCGGTTCCGTTCGGTCGTTCCCAGCGTTCCCAGCTCATTCCCAGGTTTGTTCTTTGGGAACATCGAGATCCCAAAATTCTTCTTGGATTCCTCAGAATTTCTTCATTAATTCCTCCTCCGTTCCTCATTAACCCTTCGTTAATTCCTCCTGGCTTTCCTCGTTAATTGCTCATTAATTTCTCATCAACGCCCAGCCCATTCCCAGGGTTGTCTTGGGGACACCCAAGAGATCCCAAAATTCCTCCTGATGGTTTTTGACCCCAAAATCCCCAGTTCTGTCCCCAAAAATTCCCATTTTCCCCCCAAATTTCCCCATTTTTCAGCCCAAATTTCCCCTTTTTCACCCCAAAATCTCCATTTTCCCCCCAAAATCCCCAGTTCTGTCCCCAAAAATTCCCATTTTCCCCCCAAATTTCCCCAATTTTCAGCCCAAAATCCCCATTTTCCCCCCAAAATCCCCATTTTCCCCCCAAAATCCCCAGTTCTGTCCCCAAAAATTCCCATTTTTCCCCCAAATTTCCCCAATTTTCAGCCCAAATTTCCCATTTTTCACCCCAAAACTCCATTTTTCACCCCAAAATCCCCATTTTTCCCCCAAAATCCCCATTTTCCCCCCAAAATCCCCAGTTCTGTCCCCAAAAATTCCCATTTTACCCCAAATTTCCCCATTTTTCAGCCCAAATTTCCCATTTTTTACCCCAAAACTCCATTTCTCACCCAAAAATCCCCATTTTCCCCCCAAAATCCCCAGTTCTGTCCCCAAAATTCCCATTTTTCCCCCCAAATTTCCCCTTTTTCACCCCAAAAATCCCCATTTTCCCCAAAATTCCTGTTTTGACCCAAAATCCTGGGTTTTTTTTCCCCCAAAACTCCAATTTTTGACCCAGAAATCCCCAATATTTCACCCAAAAATCTCCATTTTCCCCAAAATTCCCTGGTTTTCCCCCAAAATCCTCATTTCCCCCCCAAAATTTTCCATTTTTCTCCCCAAATTCCCGTTTTTTTCCCCCAAAATTCCCCAATTTCCCGCCCAACCCCCCCAATATTTCGCTCCAAAATCCCAATTTTTCCCCCAAATCCCCATTTTTCACCCCAAATCCAGGTTTCTGACCCCAAAAATCTCAATTCTTCCCCTAAAAATCCCGATTTTTTCCCCCCAAAATCCCGATAATTTCACCCCAAAATTTTCCATTTTCCCCCCAAATCCCCGGTTTTTTTTCCCCCAAAACTCCAATTTTTGACCCAAAAAATCCCCAAGATTTCACTCAAAAATCCCCATTTTTCCCCAAAATTCCCTGGTTTTGACCCAAAATTCCCATTCTCCCCCCAAAATTTTCCATTTTTCCCCCAAAATCCCCGTTTTTTTCCCCAAAAATCCCAATTTCCCCCAAAATCCCATTTCTGACCCCAAATCCCAACCCCCCATCATTCCACCCCGAAAATTCCCATTTTTCACCACAAATCCCCATTTTTTCTCCAAAAATCCCCAAGTTTGACCCCAAACTCCCAATATTTCACCCCAAAATCCCCAAATTCCCCGTTTTTGACCCCAAATTCCCCGTTTTTGACCGAAAATTCCCGTTTTTTTCAGAGATCAACGACCGCGAGCAGAAGCTGCTGGCGCTGAGGGACGTCCTGAGGAAATTCCCCCGCGAGAACTACGAGGTCTTCAAATACGTCATCGCGCACCTCAACAGGTCAGGGCAGAATTCGGGGGAATCTGTGGAAATTTGGGGAATTTTTTGGGAATTTTTTGGGAATTTTTTGGGAATTTTTTGGGAATTTTCAGAATTTTTTTGTGATTTTTTGTGATTTTTTGGCGATTTTTTTCAGGGGTTTATTTTTTCAGGCGTGTGTGTTTGGTTCAAATCCGTCCTCGCGCACCTCAACAGGTCAGGGCAGAATTCGGGGGAATCTGGGAATTTCTGGGAATTTTCTGGGAATTTTTTGGAAATTTTTTGGGAATTTTTGGAAATTTTTTTGCGTTTTTTTGTGATTTTTTGTGATTTTTTGGCGATTTTTTTCAGGGATTTATTTTTTTCAGGTGTGTGTGTTTGGTTCAAATCCGTCCTCGCGCACCTCAACAGGTCAGGGCAGAATTTGGGGAAATCTGGGATTTTCTGGGAATTTTTTGGAAATTTTTTGGAAATTTTCGGAATTTTTTTGTGATTTTTTGTGATTTTTTGGCGATTTTTTCCAGGGGTTTATTTTTTCAGGTGTGTGTGTTTGGTTCAAATCCGTCCTCGCGCACCTCAACAGGTCAGGGCAGAATTCGGGGGAATTTGGGAATTTTTGGGAATTTTTTGGGAATTTTTTGGGAATTTTTTGGTGATTTTTGGGAATTTTTTTGCGATTTTTGGCGGATCTTTTGGGGAATTCTTTGTGATTTTTCTTTTTAATTTTTGGGGGTTTTATTTGTAAATTTTTTGAGGTTTTTTTGGAGATTTTTGGGGGTTTTTTTGCAAAATTTTTGGAGATTTTTTGGCGAATTTTTTGGGAATTTTCTGGATTTTTTGGCGATTTTTTCAGGTTTGTGTATTTGGTTCAAATCCGTCCTCGCGCACCTCAACAGGTCAGGGCAAGTTTTGGGAAAATTCGGAAAAATTTGGGGAATTTTGGGAATTTTTTCTTGAATTTTTGGGGATTTTTTTTCTGCAATTTTTGGGTGATTTTTTGGCGATTTTTTGAGGATTTTTTTGGTGTTTTTTGGTAAATTTTTTGGCGATTTTTTGGACGATTTTTTATCGCTTTTCTTGTAAATTTTTTCGGGGTTTTTTTTTTGACAATTTTTCGAAAACTTTCCGAGATTTTTTTGGGGGGGAATTTTTTGAGATTTCTTTGAAATTTTTTTCCCGACGTTTTCTTTTCTTGGGAATTTTTTTTGCCGTTTCCCGATTTTTCACGGAATTTGGGGAATTCTTTAAATTTCAGGGGAATTTTCCATTTTGGCCTTTTGTTTGTTTTTTGGACAATTTTTGAGGTTTTGTTGGGATTTGTCCATCGCGGAGCGGTCACTTGGGCGATGTCCACTCCGCGGTGACCCCAGTGGTCAGCAGGAACCTGGTGGTCAGCGAGAACCTCTCCAGGAGAATTTCTGGGTCATTTTTGGGTCATTTTGATGGGAATTTTGGCAGTTTTGGGTTTTTTGGGATCTGCTGACCACCGAGTGACCACTCTGCCCGTGTCCACTCCGTGGTGACCGTGATGGTCAGCAGGAACCTGATGGTCAGCAGGAACCTGTCCTGGGCGGTTTTTTGGTCATTTTCCGGACGATTTTGATGGGAATTTTGGCAGTTTTGGGTTTTTTTCGGGACCTGCTGACCGCCGAGTGACCACTCTGCCCGTGTCCACTCCGCGGTGACCCCGGTGGTCAGCAGGAACCTGATGGTCAGCAGGAACCTGTCCTGGGGGATTTTTTGGTCTTTTTTTGGTCATTTTTGGGTCATTTTTGGGTCATTTTGATGGGAATTTTGGCAGTTTTGGGTTTTTTTCGGGACCTGCTGACCGCCGAGTGACCACTCTGCCCGTGTCCACTCCGTGGTGACCCCGGTGGTCAGCAGGAACCTGGTGGTCAGCAGGAACCTGTCCTGGGGAGTTTTTTGGTCATTTTTTGGTCACTTTTGGGTCATTTTGATGGGAATTTTTGCAGTTCTGGGTTTTTTTGGGATCTGCTGACCACCGAGTGACCACTCTGCCCGTGTCCACTCCACGGTGACCCTGGTGGTCAGCAGGAACCTGTCCTGGGCGGTTTTTTGGTCATTTTCCGGACGATTTTGATGGGAATTTTGGCAGTTTTGGGTTTTTTTGGGATCTGCTGACCACCGAGTGACCACTCTGCCCGTGTCCACTCCGTGGTGACCCCGGTGGTCAGCAGGAACCTGATGGTCAGCAGGAACCTGTCCTGGGGAGTTTTTTGGTCATTTTTTGGTCACTTTTGGGTCATTTTGATGGGAATTTTGGCAGTTTTGGGTTTTTTCGGGACCTGCTGACCGCCGAGTGACCACTCTGCCCGTGTCCACTCCACGGTGACCCCGGTGGTCAGCAGGAACCTGATGGTCAGCAGGAACCTGTCCTGGGTGGTTTTTTGGTCATTTTCCGGCCGATTTTGATGGGAATTTTTGCAGTTTTGGGTTTTTTTCGGGACCTGCTGACCGCCGAGTGACCACTGTGTCCGTGTCCACTCCGTGGTGACCGTGATGGTCAGCAGGAACCTGATGGTCAGCAGGAACCTGTCCTGGGTGGTTTTTTGGTCATTTTCCGGCCGATTTTGATGGGAATTTTTGCAGTTTTGGGTTTTTTTCGGGACCTGCTGACCGCCGAGTGACCACTGTGTCCGTGTCCACTCCGTGGTGACCGTGATGGTCAGCAGGAACCTGATGGTCAGCAGGAACCTGTCCTGGGCGGTTTTTTGGTCATTTTCCGGACGATTTTGATGGGAATTTTTGCAGTTTTGGGTTTTTTTCGGGACCTGCTGACCGCCGAGTGACCACTCTGCCCGTGTCCACTCCGCGGTGACCCCGGTGGTCAGCAGGAACCTGATGGTCAGCAGGAACCTGTCCTGGGGGATTTTTTGGTCTTTTTTTGGTCATTTTTGGGTCATTTTTGGGTCATTTTGATGGGAATTTTGGCAGTTTTGGGTTTTTTTTGGGACCTGCTGACCGCCGAGTGACCACTCTGCCCGTGTCCACTCCGTGGTGACCCCGGTGGTCAGCAGGAACCTGGTGGTCAGCAGGAACCTGTCCTGGGGAGTTTTTTGGTCATTTTTTGGTCACTTTTGGGTCATTTTGATGGGAATTTTTGCAGTTCTGGGTTTTTTTTGGGATCTGCTGACCACCGAGTGACCACTCTGCCCGTGTCCACTCCACGGTGACCCTGGTGGTCAGCAGGAACCTGTCCTGGGCGGTTTTTTGGTCATTTTCCGGACGATTTTGATGGGAATTTTGGCAGTTTTGGGTTTTTTTGGGATCTGCTGACCACCGAGTGACCACTCTGCCCGTGTCCACTCCGTGGTGACCGTGATGGTCAGCAGGAACCTGATGGTCAGCAGGAACCTGTCCTGGGGAGTTTTTTGGTCATTTTTTGGGTCATTTTTGGGTCATTTTGATGGGAATTTTGGCAGTTTTGGGTTTTTTCGGGACCTGCTGACCGCCGAGTGACCACTCTGCCCGTGTCCACTCCACGGTGACCCCGGTGGTCAGCAGGAACCTGTCCTGGGTGGTTTTTTGGTCATTTTCCGGCCGATTTTGATGGGAATTTTTGCGTTTTCGGGGATTTTTTCGGGACCTGCTGACCGCCGAGTGACCACTGTGTCCGTGTCCACTCCGTGGTGACCGTGATGGTCAGCAGGAACCTGATGGTCAGCAGGAACCTGTCCTGGGCGGTTTTTTGGTCATTTTCCGGCCGATTTTGATGGGAATTTTTGCGTTTTCGGGGTTTTTTTCGGGACCTGCTGACCGCCGAGTGACCGCTTCCCGGCGTTGTCCACTCCAGGGTGAGCCAGCAGCACCGCGTCAACCTGATGACCAGCGAGAACCTTTCCATCTGCTTCTGGCCCACGCTGATGCGGCCGGACTTCAGCACCATGGACGCTCTGACGGCCACCAGGACCTACCAGACAATCATCGAACTCTTCATCCACCAGTGCCCCTTCTTCTTCCCGCCCGGCCGGCCGCCTCCGGACACGCCCGGCTCGCCCGGCCCCGCCCCGCCCGCCGGCCCCGCCCCGCCCCCGGGCCCGCCCTCTCCTCCTCGGACGCCGTCGCCGCAGCCGCCGGAGCCTTTGGAGGCCTGAAGTGACCGCTGGGATGGTCCGGAGTGACCACTAGGATGGTCCGGAGTGACCACTAGGATGGTCCGGAGTGACCACTAGGATGGTCCGGAGTGACCGCTGGGGCGGCCTGGAGTGACCGCTGGGGCGGCCTGGAGTGACCGCTGGGGCGGCCTGGAGTGACCGCTGAGGTGTCCACCCCACCCAAAGGTGGTGGGGGGACTTGGGTGGGGGGGGAGGGTTTGTGGTCACTCTCGGGATGGTGTTTGGTCACTCTGGCCGCCGCCGGAGCCTTTGGAGGCGTGAAGTGACCGCAGGGATGGTCTGAAAGTGACCGCTGGGGTGGCGTGGAGTGACCGCTGGGGTGTCCGCTCATCCAAGGGGGAGGGGGGGGGGGGGGTTTGGTCACTCTCACCACCGCTGGAGCCTTTGGAGGCGTGAAGTGACCGCTGGGGCGGCCTGGAGTGACCGCTGGGGTGTCCACCCCACCCAAGGGAGGGGTTGTGGTCACTCTGACTGCTGCCAGAGCCCTTGGAGGCCTGAAGTGACCGCTGGGGTGGCCTGGAGTGACCACTGGGGTGGCGTGGAGTGACCACTGGGGTGGCGTGGAGTGACCGCTGGGGCCCACTGGAATGGCCTGGAGTGACCACTGGGGTGTCCACCCCACCCAAGAGAGGGGTTGTGGTCACTCTCCGGACAGAATATCCGTCCACCCCGGGGGGGGGGGGGTTGTGGTCACTCTCCGGACGGAACGTCCACCCCGGGGCGGTGTCGTGGTCACTCTGGCCGGACGCTGCGGGGGGTCGGGGTGTCGGCGGGGCCGGTTCTTCTCCAGGACTTTGGGGGGGCCGAGGTGACGCCCCCACCCCGAAATAAAGGGGCGTGGAAACGGGGACGGGGGTGGCCGGAGGGTCATCCAGGGTGGTCAAAGGGTCACTCGAGGTGGTCGGAGGGTCATCCGAGGTGGTCCAGAGTGACCTGAGGGTCATCTAAGGTGGCCTGAGGGTCATCCAGGGTGGTCAGGGTGGTCCAATGGTCATCCGAGGTGGTCAGGGTGGTCCAATGGTCATCCGAGGTGGGTCGGGATGGCCCAAGGGTCATTTGAGGTGGCCTCAGGGTCATCCACGGTGGTCCAATGGTCATCCAAGGTGGGCTGAGGGTCATCCAAGGTGGGTCAGGGTGGCCCAAAGGTCATTCAGGGTGGGCCAAGGGTCATTTGAGGTGGCCCAAGGGTCATTTGAGGTGGGTCGGGGTGGTCCAAGGGTCATTTGAGGTGGCCTGAGGGTCATCCACGGTGGTCCAATGGTCATCCAAGGTGGGCTGAGGGTCATCCAAGGTGGGTCAGGGTGGCTCAAGGGTCATTTGAGGTGGCCCAAGGGTCATTCAAGGTGGGCCAAGGGTCATTTGAGGTGGCCCAAGGGTCATCCGAGGTGGTCCAGAGTGACCTGAGGGTCATCTAAGGTGGCCTGAGGGTCATCCAGGGTGGTCAAGGTGGTCCAATGGTCATCCGAGGTGGGTCGGGATGGCCCAAGGGTCATTTGAGGTGGGCCAAGGGTCATTCAAGGTGGGTCAGGGTGGCCCAAAGGTCATTCAAGGTGGCCCAAGGGTCATCCGAGGTGGTCCAGAGTGACCTGAGGGTCATCTAAGGTGGCCTGAGGGTCATCCAGGGTGGTCAGGGTGGTCCAATGGTCATCCGAGGTGGGTCGGGATGGCCCAAGGGTCATTTGAGGTGGGCCAAGGGTCATTCAAGGTGGGTCAGGGTGGCCCAAAGGTCATTCAGGGTGGGCCAAGGGTCATTTGAGGTGGCCCAAGGGTCATTTGAGGTGGGTCGGGGTGGTCCAAGGGTCATTTGAGGTGGCCTGAGGGTCATCCACGGTGGTCCAATGGTCATTCAAGGTGGCCTGAGGGTCATCCAAGGTGGGTCAGGGTGGCCCAAGGGTCATTTGAGGTGGCCCAAGGGTCATCCAAGGTGGGCCAATGGTCATTCGAGGTGGTCTAATGGTCATTCGAGGTGGCCTGAGGGTCATCCAAGGTGGCCCAAAGTCCAGCCCAGGTGGCCCAAAGGTCACCCAAAGGTCACCCAAGGCCACCAGTGGTCATCTAAAGGTCACCCTGAGGACACCAGAGGTCATCAATGGTCACCCTGAGGCCACCCAAAGGTCACTCAAAGGTCACCTGAGGCCACCAAAAGTCACCTGAGGCCACCAAAGGTCACCTGAGGCCACCCAAAGGTCACCCAAAGGTCACCTGAGGCCACCCAAAGGTCACCCAAAGGTCACCTGAGGCCACCAAAGGTCACCTGAGGCCACCCAAAGGTCACCCAAAGGTCACCTGAGGCCACCGTGGCTCCTCAGCCCCCCCCCACCCCCCCAAATCCCCCCAAAATCCCCAAAATCCCCCAAAATCCCGGATTTCCCCCCAAAAGCACTTACGGGAGACCACGCCCCCTACAGGACGGAATTTTGGGGCGAATTCCCCAAAAATCGGGGAAAAAACAAAACAAAACAAAACGGAAGTTTTGGAGGCCCGGGGGGAGGGGTCGGAGCTGGGGGGTTTTGGGGGGAATTTTTGGGGGGATTTTGGGGGAATTTGGGGGTCCCGGAGTTTTGACGGTACCGCCGGGACCTCCCCGGGTCTCTTCGCACTTTAAGACGCCCCCGAAATCCCCCGAAAAAGGCGCAAAATTCCCCAAAAGAATAAAAAAAAAAAAGGAAAAGGCTCCAATTCCCGGATTTACGATTTTGAAAAAAAAAATGGAAAAAGGCAAAAAAATTGGGGTTTTTTTTCCCCAAAAAATTGGGGTTTTTTCTTCAAAAATTGGGGGTTTTTTCTCCAAAAATTGGGGTTTTTTTCCCCAAAAATTGGGGGTTTTTTCCCCAAAAATTGGAGGTTTTTTTCACATGAAAAATGGGGGACAAGGCAAAAAAAAAAAAAAAATTGGGTTTTTTTATCTCAAAAGGGATTTTTTCCCCCCGAAAAAGGGTTTTTTATCGCGTGAAAAATCAGATGGGAAAAAGGTAAAAAAATTGAGGGTTTTTTTCCCAAAAAAAATTGGGGTTTTTTTTTTCCCAAAAAAAGGGTTTTTTTCACGTGAAAAATTGGGAAAAAGGCAAAAAAAAATTGGGGTTTTTTCACATGAAAAATCAGGAAAAAGGCAAAAAAAAAATTGGGATTTTTCACCTGAAAAATCGGGAAAAAGGCAAAAAAAATTTTGGTTTTTTTCACATGAAAAATCGGGAAAAAGGCAAAAAAAAATCGTTTTTTTTTTCACGTGAAAAATCAGGAAAAAGGCCAAAAATTGGGTTTTTCCCCCCAAAAAAAGGTTTTTTTTCACACGAGGAATCAAAATGTTTCAGCCCCAGGAGCCTTTTGGGGGAATTTTGGTGCCGAGAGGGGAAAAGAAAAAGAAAAAACCAATAAAACGAAGGAAAATCCATCGAAACCTGGGGAAAAAGGAAAAAGGAAAAAAAACCCACAAAACCACTAAAAAATTCCCGTTTTCCTCCTTTTCCTGCCACATTCCGGGGCGGAGTTTTGGGCCAAAATTCCTGAATTTGGGGGTTTTATTTTAAATTCTTTCATTATTTTTTTTGGTGGTTTTTTTTTTTCCCCCAAAATTTGGGGTTTTTTTCCCACTTTTTGGGTTTTTTTGGGGGGTTTTTTTGGGGAGAAATCCCTAAAAAACGGATGGAAACCAAACTTGGGGAGGAGTTTTGGAGGCGGCGTTAAGTTATTGTTGAAATAATGAATCAGAAACTGAAATGAAAAAGGAGAAAAAAAAGAGAGAAAAACGCGACGAAAATCGCCCCAAAAATTAAAAAAAACCCCACAAAATTCCCGCCGGAGCTCTTCGAAAAATTGGATTTTTTGGGGATTTTTCAATGGAAAATCCTTGGGGAAAAAATTTAAAAATCCCAAAATTCCGGGTTTTTTTGGATGGATTTTGGTGGGAATTTTTTTTTTTGTCCTTTTTTCCCCCCGGGGATTTTTTCTTTTTTTAATTTTTATTTTCGGGGTTTTTATTTTTTAGTGCATGAGGAAAAGAAAGAAAAAAAATAAAAAAAGCTCCAGGAATTCCCCTCCCCCCCCCCCCTTGCCCCTCCCCCCCTCCCGGGAAAAATAAAAGAAAAAAAAATAAAAATTTAAAAAATCACGGAAAGAAGAGAAAAAAAAAAAAGGAAAAAAAAGGAGAAAAAAAAGAAAAAAAAAAGAATTGATGCTAAAGCTGAGGCGGCTGCGGAGATTCTTCCTTGGAAAAAAGGCCCAAGGCCGGGAAAATTCCCGGGAAATCGGGGATGGGACTGGGGGGACTGGGAATGGACTGGGGGAAATGGGATTGGACTGGGAGGACTGGGAATGGACTGAGAGGACTGGGATTGGACTGGGATTGGACTGGGAGGACTGGGAATGGACTGGGATTGGACTGGGATTGGACTGGGAATGGACTGGGATTGGACTGGGAAAAATGGGATTGGACTGGGAAAAATGGGATTGGACTGGGATTGGACTGGGAGGACTGGGATTGGAGTGGGAAAAATGGGATTGGACTGGGAAAAATGGGATTGGACTGGGAGGACTGGGATTGGACTGGGATTGGACTGGGAGGACTGGGATTGGACTGGGAAAAATGGGATTGGACTGGGAGGACTGGGATTGGACTGGGATTGGACTGGGAGAACTGGGAATGGACTGGGGGAAATGGGATTGGAGTGGGAAAAATGGGATTGGACTGGGGGAAATGGGATTGGACTGGGAGAACTGGGATTGGACTGGGAGAAATGGGATTGGACTGGGAGAACTGGGAATGGACTGGGAGGACTGGGATTGGACTGGGGGAAATGGGATTGGACTGGGAGAAATGGGATTGGACTGGGGGAACTGGGATTGGACTGGGAGAACTGGGAACTAATTGGGAACTGGGGTTGGAAAACTGGGATTCGACTGGGCTTTAATTGGGAAAATGGGATTGGACTGGGATTAAACTGGGATGTAGCTGGGATTGGACTGGGAGAACTGGGAATTAATTGGGGATTGGGGCTGGGAAACTGGGATTGAACTGGGAATGGGGGGAGGGAAAACTGGGATTGAACTGGGACTTGGGAAACTGGGATTTAATTGGGAAACTGGGATTGAACTGGGAGAACTGGGCTCGCACCGGGAATTGGGACCCGGGATTTGATTGGGAACTGGGAGTTGGGATTGGACAACGGGATTCGGGAACTGGGAATTGGCCCCTCCCCCAAACTGACCACGCCCCTTCTGACCCCTCATTAGCACGTGCGGGCCACGCCCCTTTGTGCTGACCCCCGCCCACCCCTCGATGGGCACTCACAGCCCCGCCCCCACGACCACGCCCCCTCTGCGCTCCCATTGGCCGAGCCGCCTGTCCATCACCGCAGCCCCGCCCCCCTCCCTCAGACGCCGCGCTCCGATTGGTCGGAACAAAACGACCAAAACTCGAGTTTTTCACCGTAAAACGCCGTTTGGGGGTGGGGGAGGGGCCAAAGGGGGCGTGGTCCAGCCGCCATGTGGCCACGCCCTTTTGGCCGCCCTCAGGAGTGCCCTGATTGGCTGGCTGCGCACACCACGCCCCCTCCCGTGAAGCCACGCCCCTTTGTGCGCCCAGTGTCAGGCGGGTTTGAAGGTTCCCGGGGGGAATTTTGGGAATTCTGAGGAAATCGTGGGAGCTCGGACAGAAAATCTGGGAATTGCGGCAGGAATTCTGGGAATCTCAGGAGAAAATTTTGGGAATCCCGGAAGGAATTTCGGGAATTCCAAGAGAAATCCGTGAATCCAAAATTCAAAATCCAAAAAGAGGGAATTTGGGGAATCCTGGGAGGGAATTTTGGGATCCGGGAGGGAATTTGGGGAATCCTGGGAGGAATTCTGGGAATCCCGTGAGGAATTCTGGGAATTCTGGGAATCCTGTGAGGAATTCTGGGAATCCCGTGAGGAATTTCGGGAATTCTGTGAGGAATTTCGGGAATCTCAGAAGGAATTCTGGGAATCCCGTGAGGAATTCTGGGAATCCCGTGAGGAATTTCGGGAATTCTGGGAATCCTCACCCTCAGGTCCCCCCCAAACCTTTTCCCAGACCCTTTTCCCCTCCCCCCCCATTAAAAACCGGACAAATCCCGACGATTTCGGGGCGTTTCTTCCCCCCCACCCCCACCCAAAAAAAAGGCGGGAAAACGCCGGGAATTTGGGGAATTTTGGGAATTTGGGGACTTTTGGGAATGTGGGTTTTCCCGGGAATCGGGGGCTCAGAGCTCGTCCAGGCCGTCGTCCTCGGGCGGGAAATCGCCGGCGGCGACGCTCTGCGGCTTGACGAAGGCCCCGAAGCGCGGCGGGCACTCGAAGTAACGGCGGCCGCCCACGCTGGGAGGGAGCGGAGCAGAGATAAGAGATAAGAGATAAGAGATAAGGGATAAGGGATAAGGGATAAGGGATAAGGGATAAGAGATAAGGGATAAGGGATAAGGGATAAGGGATAAGGGATAAGAGATAAGGGATAAGGGATAAGAGATAAGAGATAAGAGATAAGGGATAAGGGATAAGGGATAAGGGATAAGAGATAAGGGATAAGGGATAAGGGATAAGGGATAAGGGATAAGGGATAAGAGATAAGGGATAAGGGATAAGGGATAAGGGATAAGGGATAAGGGATAAGGGATAAGGGATAAGGGAGAAGAGATAAGGGATAAGGGATAAGAGATAAGGGATAAGGGATAAGGGATAAGGGATAAGGGATAAGAGATAAGGGATAAGGGATAAGAGATAAGGGATAAGGGATAAGAGATAAGAGATAAGGGATAAGGGATAAGGGATAAGAGATAAGAGATAAGGGATAAGGGATAAGGGATAAGGGATAAGAGATAAGGGATAAGGGATAAGAGATAAGAGATAAGGGATAAGGGATAAGGGATAAGGGATAAGGGATAAGAGATAAGGGATAAGGGATAAGAGATAAGGGATAAGGGATAAGGGATAAGGGATAAGGGATAAGGGATAAGGATAAGAGATAAGGGATAAGGGATAAGGGATAAGGGGATAAGGGATAAGGGATAAGAGATAAGGGATAAGGGATAAGAGATAAGAGATAAGGGATAAGGGATAAGGGATAAGGGATAAGAGATAAGGGATAAGGGATAAGAGATAAGAGATAAGGGATAAGGGATAAGGGATAAGGGCAGATGTTGGGGTGATAAGGGAAAGAGATTGGGGGTGATAAAGAGAGAAGAGATAAGGGAGGGAGATAAGAGATTTAGGGTGATAAAGGGAGAAGAGATAAGGGAGAGAAATAAGAGATTTGGGGTGATAAAGGGAGAAGAGATTTGGGGTGATAGATAAGAGATAAGGGAGAGAGATGAGAGATTTGGGGTGATAAAGAGATAAGAGATAAGGGAGAGAGATAAGAGAGATGAGATTTGGGGTGATAAGAGATGACATAAGAGATAAGGGAGAGAGATAAGAGATTTGGGGTGATAAACAGATAAGAGATAAGGGAGAGAGATGAGATTTGGGGTGATAAGGGATGACGCAAGAGATAAGGGAGAGAGATAAGAGATTTGGGGTGATAAAGAGAAAAGAGATAAGGGAGAGAGATAAGAGATTTGGGGTGATAGATAAGAGATAAGGGAGAGAGAGAAGAGAGATGAGATTTGGGGTGATAAGGGATGAAGTAAGAGATAAGGGAGAGAGATAAGAGATTTAGGGTGATAAAGAGAGAAGAGATAAGGGAGCGAGATAAGAGATTTGGGATGATAAAGAGATAAGGGAGAGAGATAAGAGATTTGGGGTGATAAAGAGAGAAGAGATAAGGGAGAGAGATAAGAGATTTAGGGTGATAAAGAGAGAAGAGATAAGGGAGGGAGATGAGAGATTTGGGGTGATAAAGGGATAAGAGAGAGAGATAAGAGAGATGAGATTGGGGTGATAAGGGATGACGTAAGAGATAAGGGAGAGAGACAAGAAAGTTGGAGTGATAATGGGATAAGAGATAAGGGAGAGAGATAAGAGATTTGGGGTGATAAGGGATGACGTAAGAGATAAGGGAGAGAGATAAAGAGATTTGAGGGTGATAAGGGATAAGAAATTTGAGGTGATAAGAGAAAACAGATAAGAGAGAAGAGATTTGGGGTGATAATGAATAAGAGATAAGAAACAGAGAGATAAGAGATGAGAAAGAACAGATAAGAGATTTGGGGGTGATAAGAGATAAGGGAGACAGACAAGAGATGAGAGGTTTGGGGGGATAAGTGATAAAGAGATAAGGGAGAGAGATAAAAGATTTGGGGGTGATAAAGGAGATTTGGGGATGATAAGAGAGAAGGGAGATACAGGTGGCCTCAAAATCCCCTCCCCCAACTCCTTCGGGACCCCCCAAACCCCTCCGGGACCCCCCAAATTACCCCAAACGCCTCCAGGAGCCCCGAAACTGCCCAGAAAACTTCTCCAGGATCCCCCAAACCCCTTCGGGACCCCCCACAACTCCCCAAAAACTCCCAAAACTCCCCCAAAACCCCTTCGGGACCCCCCCAAAATCTCCCCAAAAACCCCCAAAACTCCCCCCAAGCCCCACCCGGGATCCCCCAAATTACCCCAAACCCCCAAAACTGCCCCCAAACCCCTCCAGGAGCCCCGAAACTCCCCCAAAAACTTCTCCAAGACCCCCCAAACCCCACCCGGGACCTCCCAAACCCCACCCGGGACCCCCCAAACCCCATCGGGGACCCCCCAAACCCCATCGGGACCCCCCAAACCCCACCCGGGACCCCCCAAACCCCACCCGGGACCCCCCAAACCCCATCGGGGACCCCCCAAACCCCATCGGGGACCCCCCAAACCCCCCCGGGACCCCCCAAACCCCACCCGGGACCCCCCAAACCCCACCCGGGACCCCCCAAACCCCATCGGGGACCCCCCAAACCCCACCCGGGACCCCCCAAACCCCATCGGGACCCCCCAAACCCCCCCGGGACCCTCCAAACCCACCCGGGACCCCCCAAACCCCACCCGGGACCCCCCAAACCCCACCCGGGACCCTCCAAACCCCACCCGGGACCCCCCAAACCCCATCGGGGACCCCCCAAACCCCCCCGGGACCCCCCAAACCCCACCCGGGACCCTCCAAACCCCCCCGGGACCCCCCAAACCCCACCCGGGACCCCCCAAACCCCATCGGGACCCCCCAACCCCCCCCCGGGACCCCCCAAACCCCCGCTCACCTCCCATCGTGCTTGCCCAGCGGTTCGTCGTAGCGCACGCCCACCCACAAGCCCGGCTTGAAATCCGTCTCGCCTTTAAAAGAAGGAAGAAAAAAAAAACAACAACAAAAACCCAGGAAAACGACCCGGGAAAGGGGGAAAAAACCCCCCCCGGCGGGGGGGGGAAAAAAAGGGCGGGGACACAGCAAGGGGAGGTGACAAGGAGGTGACAACGAACCGACGAAGGCGATGGTCCCCCTGCGGCGGGGCTGGCCGGGCACGCGCACCTCGCAGCGAGCGCCGAGCGGCAGCGCGGCCGCCGCCGCCGCCTCCTGCTGCCGCCGCTGCTCCCGCTCCCGCTCCCGATCCCGCTGCCGCTCCCGGTCCCAGCGGCCCCACGAGCGCTGGCGGAGGAAGGAGCGCACGGACTCTGCGGGGACAGCGAGCGGGCGGACGCGCCGCTGAAACGTCTGGAAGGTTTTGGTGAAACCGGATATGGCTGGGACAGGGAGACTGCGCTTTTGATAAGGAGAAGGAGGATTTAAGGAACTGATAAATCCCGGGGCCCGACAGCTTGTGATTGTGCGCTCTGACTGATCAATGGGCTTCGAGGAGGACAGTGAATCCAGAAATTAAATACTCCTGGGAAAACGGGATTCGGCTGTGTCACAACGCTAAAAGGGGAAAAAGCGAGGAAGACTCACTTCCTTCATCATTTTGAGATCCCGCCCCATTGAAATGTTGATTTTGAAGGATTAAAGACTTTAACTGGATATCACTGAGGTAAGACAGACTTCCCTTTTGATAAGGAGAAGGCGGATTTTAGGAACTGATAAATCCCGGGGCCGGTCAGCTTATGATTGTGCGCTCTGACTGATCAATGGGCTTCAAATCAAATACTCCTGGGAAAACGGGATCCAGTCGTGTCACAACGCTAAAAGGGGAAAAAGTGAGGAAGACTCGCTTCCTTCATCATTTTGAGACCCCGCCCCATTGAAACGTTGATTTTGAAGGATTAAGGATTTTAGTTGAAGCAGATATGGCTGGGACAGGGAGACTGCGCTTTTGATAAGGAGAAGGCGGATTTAAGGAACTGATAAATCACGGGGCCGGTCAACTTATGATTGTGCGCTCTGACTAATCAATGGGCTTCAAATCAAATACTCCTGGGAAAACGGGATCCAGCTGTGTCACACAACGCTAAAAGGGGAAAAAGCGAGGAAGACTCGCTCCCTTCATCATAAAAAAGCCCACCGACCCATTATGAGAGAACAAACCGCGCGGGCTTAATAGCTTGTGGCTAATTACCACCCGAGGCGGGGGAATGGGAGGCACCGGAGTCGCCAACACGCATTTGTGCTTCGGGGATTCATAAAAGAACGCGTGGCGAGACCCTGCGGTCTTCCGGGAGCGCGCGCGCGTTCCGGAGCGATCCCGAATTAAACGCGCGCTTCCCAACTTTGTTCCGGAGCCTTTCATCCGTCACGGTTGGATAGCGGCGTTAGGGCGACGCTGCTAATTGTTTTTAGTAATTCACCAGGGTGGCGCTTTGGGGGGGACACAGGGACGCGCCGGTGACGCTCCCGGTGCCATTGCCATCCCTGTTCCCGTTCCTATTCCCGAGCGCAGGGAGTCCCTGGGGACGGGGACACCGAGGGGACATCAGGGGACATCAGGTGGCGCTTTGGGGACGCAGGGACGCGTCGGTGTCACTCCTGATCCCGTTCCCATTCCCGTTCCTGGTCCTGGTCCCAGCAGCAATGTCCCTAAGCCGCGCAACGTCCCCAACGTCCCCGATGTCCTCGAATGTCCCCAAATGTCCCCAATGACCCCAAATGTCCCCAAATGTCCCCAAATGTCTCCAATGTCCCCAATGACCCCAATGACCCCATTACCCCCAATGTCCCCAATGACCCCACTGACCCGGATGTCCCCAAGGCCCCCCCAGTGTCCCCAGTGTCCCCAAGGCCCCCCCAGTGTCCCCAGTGTCCCCAAGGCCCTCCCAGTGTCCCCAGTGTCCCCAAGGCCACCTGTCCTCTTGTCGTAGTCGCTCTCGGCCATCTCGTACTTGGCCACTTGTGTCACGTCCTCGAACTGCCCCGCGCGGGCCCCGCTGCGGTCTGTCACCTGCGGGGGGGGTGGCACCTCAGTGTCACCTGAGTGGCACCTGAGTGTCACCTGAGTGTCCCCTCAGTGTCCCCGAGTGTCCCTGAGTGTCCCCAAGCGGCACCTGAGTGGCACCTGAGTGGCACCTGAGTATCCCCTCAGTGTCCCCGAGTGTCCCCTCAGTGTCACCCCAGAGTCTCCTCAGGGGTGTCCCCTGTGTCACCTGAGTGTCACCTGAGTGTCATCTCAGTGTCTCCAAGTGTCACCTGAGTGTCCTCTCAGGGGTGTCCCGTATGTCACTTGAGCGTCACCTCAGCGTCACCTCACCGTCACCTCAGTGTCCCCTCAGTGCCACCCCCAGTGTCACCTCAGTGTCACCTCAGTGTCCCCTCAGTGTCCCCTCAGTGTCACCCCAGTGCCACCCCAGTGTCACCCCCAATGTCACCCCAGTGTCACCCCCAGTGTCACCCCAGTGTCACCCCCAATGTCACCCCCAGTGCCACCCCAGTGTCACCCCAGTGTCACCCCCAATGTCACCCCCAGTGCCACCCCAGTGTCACCCCAGTGTCACCCCCAGTGTCACCCCAGTGTCACCCCCCAGTGTCACCCCAGTGTCACCCCCAATGTCACCCCCAGTGTCACCCCAGTGTCACCTCAGTGTCACCCCCAGTGTCACCCCAGTGTCACCCCAGTGTCACCCCCAGTGCCACCCCCAGTGTCACCCCCAGTGTCACCCCAGTGTCACCTCAGTGTCACCCCCAGTGTCACCCCCAGTGTCACCCCAATGTCACCCCCAGTGTCACCCCAGTGTCACCCCAGTGTCACCCCAGTGTCACCCCCAGTGTCACCCCAGTGTCACCTCAGTGTCACCCCCAGTGTCACCCCCAGTGTCACCCCAATGTCACCCCCAGTGTCACCCCAGTGTCACCCCAGTGTCACCCCAGTGTCACCCCCAGTGTCACCTCAGTGTCACCCCAGTGTCACCCCAGTGTAACCCCAATGTCACCCCCAGTGTCACCCCAGTGTCACCCCAGTGTCACCCCCAGTGTCACCCCAGTGTCACCCCAGTGTCACCCCAGTGTCACCCCCAGTGTCACCTCAGTGTCACCCCAGTGTCACCCCAGTGTCACCCCAATGTCACCCCCAGTGTCACCCCAGTGTCACCCCAGTGTCACCCCAGTGTCACCCCAGTGTCACCCCCAGTGTCACCTCAGTGCCACCCCAGTGTCACCCCAATGTCACCCCCAGTGTCACCCCCAGTGTCACCTCAGTGTCACCCCAGTGCCACCCCAGTGTCACCCCAGTGTCACCTCAGTGTCACCCCAGTGTCACCCCCAGTGTCACCCCAGTGTCACCCCAGTGTCACCCCCAGTGTCACCCCAGTGTCACCCCCAGTGTCACCCCAGTGTCACCCCAGTGTCACCCCCAGTGTCACCTCAGTGCCACCCCAGTGTCACCCCAATGTCACCCCCAGTGTCACCCCCAGTGTCACCTCAGTGCCACCCCAGTGCCACCCCAGTGTCACCCCAGTGTCACCTCAGTGTCACCCCCAGTGTCACTCCAGTGTCACCCCAGTGTCACCCCCAGTGTCACCCCAGTGTCACCCCAATGTCACCCCCAGTGTCACCCCAGTGTCACCCCAGTGTCACCCCAGTGTCACCCCCAGTGTCACCCCAGTGTCACCCCAGTGTCACCCCCAGTGTCACCCCCAGTGTCACCCCAGTGTCACCCCCAGTGTCACTCCAGTGTCACCCCCAGTGTCACCCCAGTGTCACCCCCAGTGTCACCCCCAGTGTCACCTCAGTGTCACCCCAGTGTCACCCCAATGTCACCCCCAGTGTCACCCCAGTGTCACCCCCAGTGTCACCCCAGTGTCACCCCCAGTGTCACCCCCAGTGTCACCTCAGTGTCACCCCAGTGTCACCCCAATGTCACCCCCAGTGTCACCCCAGTGTCACCCCCAGTGTCACCCCAGTGTCACCCCAATGTCACCTCAGTGCCACCCCAGTGTCACCCCAATGTCACCCCCAGTGTCACCCCCAGTGTCACCTCAGTGCCACCCCAGTGCCACCCCAGTGTCACCCCAGTGTCACCTCAGTGTCACCCCAGTGTCACCCCCAGTGTTATCTCAGTGTCACCCCAGGGTCACCTCACTGTCCCCTCAGGGGTGTCCCCTGTGTCCCCTCAGTGTCACCTGTCTGTCCCCCCAGTGTCACCTCAGTGTCCCCTCAGTGTCACCTCAGGGGTGTCCCTGGGCCTCGGGGACACTCCGGGGACACTCTGGAGACATTTGGGGACACTCAGGTGACACCCAGGACACAGGTGACAGACAGGAGACACCCAGGTGACACAGGTGAGGTGACCCAGGTGAGGTCACCCAGGTGAGATCACCCAGGTGAGGTCACACAGGTGACACAGGTGAGGTGACACAGGTGAGGTCACCCAGGTGAGGTCACACAGGTGAGGTCACACAGGTGACACAGGTGAGGTGACACAGGTGAGGTCACCCAGGTGAGGTCACCCAGGTGAGGTCACCCGGGTGAGGTGACCCAGGTGACCCAGGTGAGGTGACCCAGGTGAGGTGACCCAGGTGACCCAGGTGAGGTGACCCAGGTGACCCAGGTGAGGTGACGCAGGTGAGGTGACCCAGGTGACCCAGGTGAGGTCACCCAGGTGAGGTGACCCAGGTGACCCAGGTGAGGTGACCCAGGTGACCCAGGTGAGGTGACGCAGGTGAGGTGACCCAGGTGACCCAGGTGAGGTCACCCAGGTGAGGTGACCCAGGTGACCCAGGTGAGGTGACCCAGGTGACCCAGGTGAGGTGACGCAGGTGAGGTGACACAGGTGACCCAGGTGAGGTCACCCAGGTGAGGTGACCCAGGTGAGGTGACCCCCAGGTGACCCGCAGGTGACCCCGGTGACACTCACGTGCAGGCGGCAGCCGTCGGTGACGGGGTAGGAGCCCAGCAGCGCCTCGTCGCGGTCCAGCGCCCCCAGCGGCTCGTCCTCGGCCCCGAACAGCTCCAGCTCCATGCACGACGCCGGCGAGCCGACCACCAGCTCCAGCTTGCACTGGGGGCGGGAAACCGCGGATACTGGGGATACTGGGAACACTGGGAACACTGGGAATGGCACGGGGAGCCGACCACCAGCTCCAGCTTGCACTGGGGGCGGGAAACCGGGGACACTGGGGATACTGGGAACACTGGGAATGGCACGGGGAGCCGACCACCAGCTCCAGCTTGCACTGGGGGCGGGAAACCACGGATACTGGGGATACTGGGAACACTGGGAACACTGGGAATGGCACGGCGAGCCGACCACCAGCTCCAGCTTGCACTGGGGGCGGGAAACCGGGGACACTGGGGATACTGGGAACACTGGGAACACTGGGAACACTGGGAATGGCACGGGGAGCCGACCACCAGCTCCAGCTTGCACTGGGGGCGGGAAACCGGGGACACTGGGGATACTGGGAACACTGGGAACACTGGGAACACTGGGAATGGCACGGGGAGCCGACCACCAGCTCCAGCTTGCACTGGGGGCGGGAAACCGGGGACACTGGGGATACTGGGAACACTGGGAACACTGGGAATGGCACGGGGAGCCGACCACCAGCTCCAGCTTGCACTGGGGGCGGGAAACCACGGATACTGGGGATACTGGGAACACTGGGAACACTGGGAATGGCACGGGGAGCCGACCACCAGCTCCAGCTTGCACTGGGGGCGGGAAACCGGGGACACTGGGGATACTGGGAACACTGGGGATACTGGGAACACTGGGAATGGCACGGGGAGCCGACCACCAGCTCCAGCTTGCACTGGGGGCGGGAAACCGGGGACACTGGGAACACTGGGAACACTGGGAACACTGGGAATGGCACGGGGAGCCGACCACCAGCTCCAGCTTGCACTGGGGGCGGGAAACCGGGGACACTGGGGATACTGGGGATACTGGGGATACTGGGAATGGCACGGGGAGCCGACCACCAGCTCCAGCTTGCACTGGGGGCGGGAAACCGGGGACACTGGGGATACTGGGAACACTGGGAACACTGGGAATGGCACAGGGAGCCGACCACCAGCTCCAGCTTGCACTGGGGGCGGGAAACCGCGGATACTGGGGATACTGGGAACACTGGGAACACTGGGAATGGCACGGGGAGCCGACCACCAGCTCCAGCTTGCACTGGGGGCGGGAAACCGGGGACACTGGGGACACTGGGAACACTGGGAACACTGGGAATGGCACGGGGAGCCGACCACCAGCTCCAGCTTGCACTGGGGGCGGGAAACCGGGGACACTGGGGATACTGGGGATACTGGGAACACTGGGAACACTGGGAATGGCACGGGGAGCCGACCACCAGCTCCAGCTTGCACTGGGGGCGGGAAACCGGGGACACTGGGGATACTGGGAACACTGGGAACACTGGGAATGGCACGGGGAGCCGACCACCAGCTCCAGCTTGCACTGGGGGCGGGAAACCGGGGATACTGGGGATACTGGGAACACTGGGAACACTGGGAATGGCACGGGGAGCCGACCACCAGCTCCAGCTTGCACTGGGGGCGGGAAACCGGGGACACTGGGGATACTGGGAACACTGGGAATGGCACGGGGAGCCGACCACCAGCTCCAGCTTGCACTGGGGGCGGGAAACCGGGGACACTGGGGATACTGGGAACACTGGGAATGGCACGGGGAGCCGACCACCAGCTCCAGCTTGCACTGGGGGCGGGAAACCGGGGACACTGGGGATACTGGGAGCACTGGGAACACTGGGAATGGCACGGGGAGCCAACCACCAGCTCCAGCTTGCACTGGGGGCGGGAAACCGGGGATACTGGGGATACTGGGAACACTGGGAACACTGGGAATGGCACGGGGAGCCGACCACCAGCTCCAGCTTGCACTGGGGGCGGGAAACCGGGGACACTGGGGATACTGGGAACACTGGGAATGGCACGGGGAGCCGACCACCAGCTCCAGCTTGCACTGGGGGCGGGAAACCGGGGACACTGGGGATACTGGGAACACTGGGAACACTGGGAATGGCACGGGGAGCCGACCACCAGCTCCAGCTTGCACTGGGGGCGGGAAACCGGGGACACTGGGGATACTGGGAGCACTGGGAACACTGGGAATGGCACGGGGAGCCGACCACCAGCTCCAGCTTGCACTGGGGGCGGGAAACCGGGGACACTGGGGATACTGGGAGCACTGGGAACACTGGGAATGGCACGGGGAGCCGACCACCAGCTCCAGCTTGCACTGGGGGCGGGAAACCGGGGACACTGGGGATACTGGGAACACTGGGAACACTGGGAATGGCACGGGGAGCCAACCACCAGCTCCAGCTTGCACTGGGGGCGGGAAACCGCGGATACTGGGGATACTGGGAACACTGGGAACACTGGGAATGGCACGGGGAGCCGACCACCAGCTCCAGCTTGCACTGGGGGCGGGAAACCGGGGACACTGGGGATACTGGGAACACTGGGAACACTGGGAATGGCACGGGGAGCCGACCACCAGCTCCAGCTTGCACTGGGGGCGGGAAACCGGGGATACTGGGGATACTGGGAACACTGGGAACACTGGGAATGGCACGGGGAGCCGACCACCAGCTCCAGCTTGCACTGGGGGCGGGAAACCGGGGACACTGGGGATACTGGGAACACTGGGAACACTGGGAATGGCACGGGGAGCCGACCACCAGCTCCAGCTTGCACTGGGGGCGGGAAACCGGGGATACTGGGGATACTGGGAGCACTGGGAACACTGGGAATGGCACGGGGAGCCGACCACCAGCTCCAGCTTGCACTGGGGGCGGGAAACCGGGGACACTGGGGATACTGGGAACACTGGGAACACTGGGAATGGCACGGGGAGCCGACCACCAGCTCCAGCTTGCACTGGGGGCGGGAAACCGGGGACACTGGGGATACTGGGAGCACTGGGAACACTGGGAATGGCACGGGGAGCCGACCACCAGCTCCAGCTTGCACTGGGGGCGGGAAACCGGGGACACTGGGGATACTGGGAACACTGGGAACACTGGGAATGGCACGGGGAGCCGACCACCAGCTCCAGCTTGCACTGGGGGCGGGAAACCGGGGACACTGGGGATACTGGGAACACTGGGAACACTGGGAACACTGGGAATGGCACGGGGAGCCGACCACCAGCTCCAGCTTGCACTGGGGGCGGGAAACCGGGGATACTGGGGATACTGGGAACACTGGGAACACTGGGAATGGCACGGGGAGCCGACCACCAGCTCCAGCTTGCACTGGGGGCGGGAAACCGGGGATACTGGGGATACTGGGAACACTGGGAATACTGGGAACACTGGGGACACTGGGGATACTGGGGATACTGGGGATACTGGGAACACTGGGAATGGCACTGAGGGCAGGAGCAGCCCCTGGGATCTCCCGGTAACTCCCAGCTCATACTCAGCGACGACACTGGGGAGTCCCAGTGCTCCCAGTTTGGGGGTTGGGGAGCCCAGTTTGGGATTTGGGGAGCCCTTATCCCGGTTCCCCCATCCCGGTTCTATCCCGGTTCTATCCCGGTCCCGTTCTCCCGGTTCCATTATCGCGGTTCCCTCATCCCGGTTCTATCCCGGTTCCTTATCCCGGTCCCGTTCTCCTGGTTCTATCCCGGTTCCCCCATCCCAGTTCCGTTCTCCCGGTTCTATCCCGGTCCCGTTCTCCCGGTTCTATCCCGGTTCCCCCATCCCGGTCCCGTTATCCCGGTCCCGTTCTCCCGGTTCCCCCATCCCGGTTCCCTCATCGCGGTTCTTTCCCGGTTCCATTATCCCAGTTCCGTTATCCCGGTTCCCTCATCCTCGTTCCCCCATCCCGGTCCCGCTCTCCCGGTTCTATCCCGGTCCCGTTCTCCCGGTTCGATCCCGGTCCCGTTCTCCCGGTACCTTGAGCTCGGCGATGGTGAGCGAAGGCGAGAAGCGTTTACAGGCACGGAAGGCGTTCAGGGAGCTGCTCACCGCCAGCCACACCGGGCCCGGCGCGGTCCCGCCGCCGTTCATGGCTCCGGTACCGACCGGGCCGCCGCCGGTACCGGGAGCCGCCGAACGGTTCCGGACCCGCCCGAACCGGCGGCCGCTTCTGGAACCTTCACGGGACCCGTGAGGGAACAGCCAATCAGAGCCCGCGGATGGCGTCACGTGGTACCGACGCCACCAATAGCCGTCGAGGAAAGGCGGGATTAAAGAGGATATGACCCATAAAGGGGGCGGGAGAAATGAGGGTTGACCAATAGGAGGAGAGGAAAAGAGAGGTTTAACCAATAAGAAAAGGGGAGGGGGGCGTGTCTCAATGAAAATGGGCCAATAGAATTAAGAAGAGAAGGTGGGGGTCATTAAAAATAGGACTAATGAGAAGCGGGAAAGCGATGATTGATAGGTGGTTTGACCAATGGGGTGAGGGAGGAGGTGGAAGGGGCGTGTCCCCGCCGCCATGGACGGCGAGGGCGCGTACGAGCCGGGCTTCGTGGGGATCCGGTTCTGCCAGGAATGGTGAGGGGAAAACGCCGGGAAAAGGCCGGGAAAACGCCGGGAAAAGCGGGAATTAGGGGGGGTGAGCAGCGGGGATGGGCTGGGGATGCTCGGGGAGAAATGGGGGGGAGGGGAATGGCGGGAGGCGTGAGGGGGGAAAAAACCGGGAATCGTGAGGGGAAATAAACGGGAATTGTGAGGGGGAAAATAGGGAATTGTGAGAGAAAAAATCCTGGAATTGTGAGGGGGAACAAACCGGAATTGTGAGGGGAAATAAACGGGAATCGTGAGGGGAAATAAACGGGAATTGTGGGGGGAAAAATCGGGAATTTTGAGACGAAAAGTCGGGAATCCCCGCTCCCCCTCGGAGCCTCCCAGTGACTCCCAGTTTCCCCAGTAACAACATGCTGTACCCCAAGGAGGACAAGGAGAACCGGATCCTGCTCTACGCCGTGAGTGCCCCAGCTGGGACCAGTGTGAGACTGGGACCTCCCAGTTTGTCCCAGTTTGTCCCAGTCCCCCCCAATCCCCTCCCAGTTCCTCCCAGTCTGTCCCAGTTCATCCCAGTCCCCCCCAGTCCCTTCCCAGTCCCTCCCAGTTCGTCCCACTTTGTCCCCAGTTTGTCCCAGTGCCCTCCCAGTCCATCCCAGTTCATCTCAGTTTGTCCCAGTTCATCCCCAGTGCCCCTCAATCTCCTCCCAGTCCCCTCCCAGTCTGTCCCAGTTTGTCCCAGTCCACTCCCAGTTCCTCCCAGTCCCTCCCAGTTCATCCCCAGTGTCCCCCAGTCCCCTCCCAGTCCATCCCAGTTTGTCCCAGTCCCCTCCCAGTCCATCCCGGTGTCCCCCAGTCCCCTCCCAGTCTGTCCCAGTTTGTCCCAGTCCCCTCCCAGTCCATCCCAGTTCCTTCCCAGTTTGTTCCAGTCCACTCCCAGTTCCTCCCAGTCCCCTTCCAGTCCGTCCCAGTGTCCCCCAGTCCCCTCCCAGTCCATCCCAGTCTGTCCCAGTGTCCCCCAGTCCCCTCCCAGTCCATCCCAGTCCGTCCCAGTGTCCCCCAGTTCCTCCCAGTCCCCTCCCAGTCCGTCCCAGTGTCCCCCAGTCCCCTCCCAGTCCATCCCAGTCTGTCCCAGTGTCCCCCAGTCCCCTCCCAGTCCATCCCGGTGTCCCCCAGTCCCCTCCCAGTCCGTCCCAGTTCGTCCCAGTCCCTTCCCAGTCCCTCCCAGTTCGTTCCACTTTGTCCCCAGTTTGTCCCAGTCCCCTCCCAGTCCATCCCAGTTCATCTCAGTTTGTCCCAGTTCATCCCCAGTGCCCCTCAATCTCCTCCCAGTCCCCTCCCAGTCTGTCCCAGTTTGTCCCAGTCCACTCCCAGTCCATCCCAGTCCCTTCCCAGTTTGTTCCAGTCCACTCCCAGTTCCTCCCAGTCCCTCCCAGTTCATCCCAGTGTCCCCCAGTCCCCTCCCAGTCCGTCCCAGTGTCCCCCAGTCCCCTCCCAGTCCATCCCAGTGTCCCCCAGTCCCCTCCCAGTCCGTCCCAGTGTCCCCCAGTCCCCTCCCAGTCCATCCCAGTGTCCCCCAGCCCCCTCCCAGTCCATCCCAGTTTGTCCCAGTCCATCCCAGTCCGTCCCAGTCCATCCCAGTCCCCTCCCAGTCCGTCCCAGTGTCCCCCAGTCCCCTCCCAGTCCGTCCCAGTGTGTCCCAGTCCATCCCAGTCCCTCCCAGTCCATCCCAGTCCCCTCCCAGTCCCCTCCCAGTCCATCCCAGTCCGTCCCAGTCCATCCCAGTCCATCCCAGTCCCCTCCCAGTCCCCTCCCAGTCCATCCCAGTGTCCCCCAGTCCATCCCAGTCCATCCCAGTGTGTCCCAGTCCCCTCCCAGTCCCCTCCCAGTCCGTCCCAGTCCATCCCAGTCCATCCCAGTCCGTCCCAGTCCCCTCCCAGTCCGTCCCAGTCCGTCCCAGTCCATCCCAGTTTCCCCCCAGTGCAGGAACTGCGATTACCAGCAGGAGGCCGACAACAGCTGCATCTACGTCAACAAGATCACGCACGAAGTGGAGTGAGAGACATCCCATAATGTCCCCCCGAAACCTGCCCAAAACGTGCCCGAAGTGTCCCCAAAATATTCCCAAAAAATCCCCAAAATGTGCCCAAAATGTTCCCAAAATATTCCCAAAAAATCTCCAAAACGTGCCCGAAGTGTCCCCAAAATATTCCCAAAAAATCTCCAAAACGTGCCCGAAGTGTCCCCAAAATATTCCCAAAAAATCCCCAAAACGTGCCCAAAATGTCCCCAAAATATCCCAAACAATGTCCCCAAAATATCCTGAAAATGTCCCCAAATTGTCTCCAAAACGTGCCCAAAATGTGCCCAAATTGTCCCCAAATTGTGCCCAAAACGTGCCCAAAATATCCAAAAACTGTCCCCAAAATGCCCCCAAAACGTGCCCAAAATGTTCCCAAAATATCCCCAAAATGTCCCCAAAACGTGCCCAAAATGTTCCCAAAATATCCCGAAAAAGTCCCCAAAATATCCTGAAAATGTCCCCAAATTGTCCCCAAAACGTGCCCAAAACGTGCCCGAAATGTCCCCAAAATGTCCCCAAAATATTCCCAAAAAATCCCCAAAACGTGCCAAAAATGTTCCCAAAATATCCCAAAAAATGTCCCCAAAATGTGCCCAAAATGTCCCCAAAAGTCCCCAAAACGTTCCCAAAAATATCCCCAAAATGTCCCCAAAATGTTCCCAAAATATCCCAAAAAATGTCCCCAAATTATCCTGAAAATGTCCCCAAATTGTCCCCAAATTGTGCCCAAAATGTGCCCAAAATATCCAAAAAATGTCCCCAAAATGTCCCCAAAACGTGCCCAAAATGTTCCCAAAATATTCCCAAAATGTGCCCAAAATGTTCCCAAAATATCCCAAAAAATGTCCCCAAATTATCCTGAAAATGTCCCCAAATTGTCCCCAAATTGTGCCCAAAATGTGCCCAAAATATCCCAAAAAATGTCCCCAAATTATCCTGAAAATGTCCCCAAATTGTCCCCAAATTGTGCCCAAAACGTCCCCAAATTGTCCCCAAATTGTGCCCAAAACGTGCCCAAAATATCCAAAAACTGTCCCCAAAATGCCCCCAAAATGTGCCCAAAATGTTCCCAAAATATCCCCAAAACGTGCCCAAAATGTTCCCAAAATGTGCTTAAAATATCCAAAAAATGTCCCCAAATTATCCCCAAAACGTCCCCAAAATGTTCCCAAAATATCCCAAAAAATGTCCCCAAAATATCCTGAAAATGTCCCCAAAATGTCCCCAAAATGTCCCCAAAATGTCCTCAAAATGTTTCCAAAATATCCCAAAAATTGTCCCCAAAATGTGCCCAAAATGTCCCCAAAAGTCCCCAAAATGTTCCCAAAAATATCCCCAAAATGTTCCCAAAATGTTCCCAAAATATCCCAAAAAATGTCCCCAAATATCCCTAAAAATCGGGGGGAAATTTGGGAGAAATTTGGAGGAAGTTTTGGGAATTCTGGGGCGGGGGAATTTGGGGAAAATTTGGGGGGAATTTTTGGGAATTTGGGGAAAATTTGGGGGGAATTTTTGGGAATTTAGGGAAAATTTGGGGGGAATTTTTGGGAATTTGGGGTGGGAAATGGGGGAATTCTGGGTGGGATTTGGGGGATTTTTGGGGATTTTGGGGATATTTTGGGAATTCTGGCTGGGATTTTGGGGGGAGTTTTTTGGAATTTGGGGAATTTGGGGTGGAATTCTTGGGATTTTGGGGGAATTTGGGGGATTTTTTGAAATTGTGGCCGGGATTTTGGGGGGATTTTGGAATTTCGGAGATTTTGAGGGATTTTGGGAATTCTGGGTGGGAATTTGGGGATTTTTGGTCGCTCAGGCTGCGATTTTGGGGATCTTTGGGGGATTTTGGGGAATTTGGGGCAGATTTTGGGGCGATTTTGGGGATCTTTGGGTGATATTGGGAGATTTGGGGTGATTTGGGGGGATTTGGGGGAATTTGGGGCAGATTTTGGGGAATTTGGGGGGATTTTGGGGAATTTGGGGCAGATTTTGGGGAATTTGGGGTGATTTTGGGGAATTTGGGGCAGATTTTGGGGCGATTTTGGGGATCTTTGGGTGATTTGGGGACTTTTGGCAGTGAGCTGACCCAGATCATCGCCGACGTGTCCCAGGACCCGACACTGCCCCGGACTGAGGATCATCCCTGCCAGAAGTGAGACCTGGGCACACCTGGGGACACCTGGGACACCTGGGGACACCTGGGGACACCTGGGACACACCTGGGGACACCTGGGGACACCTGGGGACACCTGGGGACACCTGGGACACACCTGGGACACACCTGGGACACCTGGGGACACCTGGGACACCTGGGGACACCTGGGACACACCTGGGGACACCTGGGGACACCTGGGGACACCTGGGACACACCTGGGCACACCTGGGGACACCTGGGACACACCTGGGGACACCTGGGGGCACCTGGGGACACCTGGGGACACCTGGGGACACCTGGGGACACCTGGGACACACCTGGGCACACCTGGGGACACCTGGGACACACCTGGGGACACCTGGGGGCACCTGGGGACACCTGGGGACACCTGGGGACACCTGGGACACACCTGGGACACACCTGGGACACCTGGGGACACCTGGGACACCTGGGGACACCTGGGACACACCTGGGGACACCTGGGGACACCTGGGGACACCTGGGGGCACCTGGGACACACCTGGGGACACACCTGGGGACACCTGGGGACACGTTGGGGACACCTGGGGACACCTGAGGACACCTGGGGACACCTGGGCACACCTGGGACACACCTGGGGACACCTGGGGACACCTGGGGACACCTGGGGACACTTTGGGGACACCCAAAACACACCTTGGGGACACCTGGGGACGCTTTGGGGACACGTTGGGGACACCTGGGGACGCTGTGGCGCCGCTTTTCCCAGGTGTGGTCACAAGGAAGCCGTGTTCTTCCAATCCCACAGCGCCCGAGCCGAGGTGAGACCCCAAAAACCCCAAAACACCCCAAAAAACACCAAAAAACCCCAAAAACTTCCCAAAAAACCCCAGAAACCTCCCAAAAACCCCCAAAACACCCCAAAAACTTCCCAAAAAACCCAAAAAACCCCAAACCCCAAAAACCTCCCAAAAAACCCCTGAAAAAACCCCCAAAAACCCAAAAAACCCCCCAAAACTAAAAAAAAACCCCAAACCCCCCCAAAACCCCAAACCCCCCCAAAACCCCAAAAACCTCCCAAAAAAACCCAAAAAAACCCCTGAAAAAAACCCAAAAAACCCCCAAAAACTCCAAAAAACCCAAAAACCTCCCAAAAACCCCCCAAAACCTCCCAAAAACCCGAAAGAAACCCCCCAAAAACCCCAAAAAACCCCCAAAAACCTCCCAAAAACCCCCAAAACCTCCCAAAAACCCCAAAGAAACCCCCCCAAAACCCCTCAAAAAACCCCAAAAATCCCAAAAACCCCCCAAAAACCTCCCCAAAAACCCCAAAAAACTCCAAAAACCCCAAAAAAGCCAAAAACCCCCAAAAACCCCCCAAACCTCCCAAAAAACCCGCCAAAAATCCCAAAAAACCCCCAACCCCCCCAAAACCTCATCAACAAACCCGCCCAAAAAACCCCAAAATTCCAAAATCGGGCCGGGAGAGTTTTCGGGGAGATTTTGGGAATTCTGGGGAGGATCCTGGAGGATTTGGGGGTTTGGGGCGGATTTGGGGGGATGGATTGTTCTCCAGGAATTGTCCCAGAATCCCCAAAATTGTCCCAAAATCCCCCAAATTTGTCCCAAAATCCCCAAAATTGTCCCCAAATCCCCCAAATTGTCCCAAAATCCCCCAAATTGTCCCCAAATCCCCCAAATTGTCCCAAAATCCCCCAAATTGTCCCAAAATCCCCCAAATTGTCCCCAAAATGCCCCAAAATTGTCCCAAATCCCCCAAAATCCCCAAATTTGTCCCAAAATCCCCCAAATTGTCCCCAAATCCCCCAAATTGTCCCAAAATCCCCCAAATTGTCCCAAAATCCCCCAAATTGTCCCCAAAATGCCCCAAAATTGTCCCAAATCCCCCAAAATCCCCAAATTTGTCCCAAAATCCCCCAAATTGTCCCCAGATCCCCCAAATTGTCCCCAAATCCCCCAAATTGTCCCAAAATCCCCCAAATTGTCCCCAGATCCCCTATAAAACTGTCCCCACCCCCCACAGGACGCGATGAGACTTTACTACGTGTGCACGGCCCCGCACTGCGGCCCACCGCTGGACGGAGTGACCCCAAAGCTGACCCCAAACGTGACCCCAAACCTGACCCCAAACCTGACCCCAAACCTGAGCCCGGGACCCCAAACGTGACCCCAAACCTGACCCCAAAACTGACCCCAAACGTGACCCCAAACCTGACCCCAAACCTGACCCCCAAACGTGACCCCAAAACCAGCTCGGGACCCCAAAAGTGACCCCAAACCTGACCCCAAAACTGACCCCAAACCTGACCCCAAACCTGAGCCCAAACCTGACCCCAAACCTGAGCCCGGGACCCCCAAAAGTGACCCCAAACCTGACCCCAAAACTGACCCCAAACGTGACCCCAAACCTGAGCCCAAACCTGACCCCGGGACCCCAAACCAGCCCAGGACCCCAAATGTGACCCCCAAAACCCACCCAGGATTCCAAAACTCGCCCCAGGACCCCAAACCTGACCCCAGGACCCCAAAAGTGACCACAAAATCCACCCAGGACTCCAAAAGTGACCCCAAAACCCGCCCAGGACCCCAAACCCAGCCCAGGATGGACCCCAAAACCGACCCCAAATAAACCCTGGACCTCCAGATGGGCCCAAAGCAGCCCAGGATGAATTCTCGGGACCCCTGAGACCCCAAAATCAACCCGGGACCCCAAAAGGGACCCGGGACCCCCAAAACCGACCCCAAAACTGACCCGGGACCCCAAAACTGACCCCAAAAGGGACCCGGGACCCCAAAACCGGCCCCAAAACTGACCCGGGACCCCAAAACCGACCCCAAAAGGGACCCGGGACCCCAAAACTGACCCGGGACCCCAAAACTGACCCCAAAACTGACCCGGGACCCCAAAACCGGCCCCAAAAGGGACCCGGGACCCCAAAACTGACCCGGGACCCCCAAAACCGGCCCCAAAAGGGACCCGGGACCCCAAAACTTCAAGAAAATCCCCCCGGAATGAAATCCTCAAAAAAGGAGGGAAAATCCCAAAAGAAAAAAACGGGAAGAAACGGCGCCAGCCCCAAAAATAAAAGTTAAATCCTTAAAAGAGAAATGGGTGGGAAAATTCCTGCAGAAATTGAAGGAAAATCCAAAAAAAAAAGTGAAGGAAAATCCCGAATATTGAAGGAAATTCCAGAATATTGAAGGAAATTCCAAAAAAATTGAATTAAAGTCCAGAAAGTTGAAGGAAAATCAAAACAAAAATTGAAGGAAAATTAAAAAAAAAGAATTGAAGGAAAATCCAAAGAATTTAAGGGAAAGTCCCCCCAAAATTGAAGGAAAATAATTTCGATTGAAGGAAATTCTCCCCAAAATTAAAGAAATTCCCCCCAAAATTAAAGAAATCCCCAAAATTTAAAGAAAATTCTCAGAAATTTAAAGCAAAATCCCCAAAATTTAGAGAAAAAATCCCAAAATTAAAGAAAAACTCCCAAATTTAAAGGAAAAAAATTTTAAAGCGATAATCCCCAAAATTAAAGAAAAACTCCCAAATTAAAGAAAATCCCCCAAATTTAAAGAAAATCCCCAAAAATTAAAGAAAATCCCCAAAAATTAAAGAAAAAAAATCCCCAAATTTAAAGAAAATCCCCCAAAATTAAAGAAAAAAAATCCCCAAATTTAAAGAAAATCCCCAAATTTAAAGAAAATCCCCCAAAATTAAAGAAAATCCCCAAAATTAAAGAAAATCCCAAAAAATTAAATTCCCAAAATTAAAGAAAATCCCCCAAAATTTAAAAAAAAAATCCCCCAAATTAAAGAAAATCCCCCAAAATTAAAGAAAATCCCCCAAAATTTTTAAAAAAATCCCCCAAATTAAAGAAAATCCCCCAAAATTAAAGAAAAACTCCCCAAATTTAAAGAAAAAAAATCCCCCAAATTAAAGAAAATCCCAGAAAATTAAAGAAAATCCCCAAATTTAAAGAAAATCCCCAAATTTCCATTTTTCCCCCCAAAGTTCCCCCTCCCCCCCCCCCCAAAGAAACCCCCGATCCAAACTCGAAAGTTTTCCGGGAATTTTTTTATTCCTATCCACCAAAATTTTCCGGGAATTCGGGAACGAGGGGAGGGGATTAAATAAGACAAAAAAGGAGGGAAAGGAAAAAAAAAAAATCCCAAATTTTTTTTTGGGATTTTTTTTGGGGGAATTTGGGGGAATTTTGGGGAATTTTTTCCCTCATCCCCCAAAAAAAAATAAAAAATGGGAAAAAAAAAAATTTCGGGATTTGGGATAAAAACGGCGCCTTTTATACAAATATAGTGTTTTATAAACGGGAATTTGGGGGAATTTTGGGAATTTGGGGAATTTTGGGGAATTTTGGGAATAAAAGGGGGAGGGGTTTCAAACCCTGAGCCGCTCCGGGAAATAATTTAGGGAAATTTTTACTTTTTTTTCGGGAAATTTTTTGAAGGAATTTTTAAAATTTTTTTTTTAGGATTTTTGAAATTTTTTTAAGGAAATTTTTTTTTTAGAAAATTTTAAAATTTTTTTAGGGAATTTTTTTAAAAGGAATTTTTAAGGAAATTTTTATTTTCGGGGGGGATTTTTTTATTTTTTTAAGGAATTTTTTTTTCAGGAATCTTGAATTTTTTTAAAGGAATTTTTTTAGGGAATTTTAATTTTTTGAACGGATTTTTTGGGGGGGAATTTTTAGTTTTTTTAAGGAATTTTTTCCGGGAATTTTAGTTTTTAAAGGATTTATTTTTCGGGAATTTTTTTATTTTTTAAGGATTTTTTTTCGGGATTTTTTTTTATTTTTTAAGGATTTTTTTTTTAGGGAATTTTTAGGGTTTTTTAAGGATTTTTTTTTTTTAGGGAATTTTTAAATTTTTAGGGAATTTTTCTTATTTTTGGGGGGTAATAAAAGTGCCTGGATTGCCACGCCTGGAAGCTCCTTAATTATTATTAATTCTTCCTGGTTAATTAATTATTATTATTATCATTAATTAAAGATTATTGCCATTGGAGGGGCCCGGAAGCCTCTGGAAAAATTCTGGAATTCCAGGGAAAAAAAAGAAAATTCGGGATCCTTTTGGAATTCCAGGGAAAAATTCTGGAATTCCGAGGAAAAATTCAGGATCCCTGTGGAAGGTTCTGGAATTCCGTGGGGAAAAAAAACCCGGAATTCCATGGAAAACTCTGGAATTCCATGAGAAGTTTCCGGATCCCTCTGGAAGCACCTGGAAAGTTTCTGGAATTCCTGGAATTCCATGAAAAAAAACCTCGAGATCCTCGCGGAAAGTTCTGGAATTCCACCGGGGAAAATCGGGATCCCGCTGGAAAAGTTCCGGAATTCCGGGAGAAAGTTCTGGATCCCTCTGGAAGCACTGGATCGTTTTAGAAAAGTTCTGGAATTCTTGGAATTCCCGGAATCCCGGGGAAGGTTCTGGATCCCTTGGGAAAGTTCTGGAATTCCAAGGAAAAATTCTGGAATTCCATGGAAAGTTCTGGATCCTTTTGGAAGCACCGGGGAAATAGAAAGTTCTGGAATTCCGTTGGGGGGGGGGGGGGAGGAAATCTGGGATCCTTCTGGAAGCCTCTGGAATTCCATGGAATGTTCCGGGATCCCTCGGGAATGTTCCGGATCCACAGGAAAAGCTCCAGGATCCCTCTGGAATGTTCTGGGATCCCCCTGGAATGTTCTGGGATCCCTCTGGAATGTTCTGGGATCCCCCTGGAATGTTCTGGATCCTCCTGGAATGTTCTGGATCCCCCTGGAATGTTCTGGATCCCTCCGGAATGTTTTGGGATCCCTCAGGGACGCGCTCAGATCCAAGCCCTCCGTCCCAGGCGGGAAGATCCCAGCGGATCCCAGTGGATCCCGGATCCCTCTGGATCCTCTCGAAGCTCCGGGAAAAGCTCCAGCGCTGCCGAATCCCGACGGGAACGTCCCAATCCCGGGGGGAGTTCTCTGTCCCAGTCACTCCCAGTCCCTCCCAGTCCATCCCAGTGGCTCCCAGTCCATCCCAGTTCATCCCAGTTGATCCCAGTCACTCCCAGTCCATCCCAGTCGCTCCCAGTGGCTCCCAGTCCATCCCAGTGGATCCCAGTCCATCCCAGTCACTCCCAGTCCATCCCAGTGGATCCCAGTCACTCCCAGTCACTCCCAGTGGATCCCAGTCACTCCCAGTCACTCCCAGTCCCTCCCAGTCCATTCCAGTCACTCCCAGTGGATCTCAGTCCATCCCAGTCCATCCCAGTCACTCCCAGTCCATCCCAGTGGCTCCCAGTTGATCCCAGTCAGGGCTCAGGGTGCTCGGGGGCCCCGGAGAAGATCCCAGTGAAGCGCCGGAGCCGCCGATCCCAATGGGAATTTCTCTCTCCCAGTCCATCCCAGTCCATCCCAGTCCATCCCAGTGGCTCCCAGTCCATCCCAGTCGCTCCCAGTCCATCCCAGTGGCTCCCAGTCCATGCCAGTGGCTCCCAGTGGATCCCAGTGGATCCCAGTCAGGGCTCAGGGTGCTCGGGGGCCCCGGAGAAGATCCCGGCGAAGCACCGGAGCCGCCGATCCCAATGGGAATTTCTCCCAGTGGATCCCAGTCCATCCCAGTGGCTCCCAGTGGCTCCCAGTTGATCCCAGTCGATCCCAGTGGCTCCCAGTTGATCCCAGTCAGGGCTCAGGGTGCTCGGGGGCCCCGGAGAAGATCCCGGCGAAGCGCCGGAGCCGCCGATCCCAATGGGAATTTCTCTCTCCCAGTCCATCCCAGTCCATCCCAGTTGCTCCCAGTCGATCCCAGTTGATCCCAGTCCCTCCCAGTCCATCCCAGTTGCTCCCAGTCCATCCCAGTGGCTCCCAGTGGATCCCAGTCAGGGCTCAGGGTGCTCGGGGGCCCCGGAGAAGATCCTGGCGAAGCGCCGGAGCCGCCGATCCCAATGGGAATTTCTCTCTCCCAGTCCATCCCAGTGGCTCCCAGTCCATCCCAGTGGCTCCCAGTTGATCCCAGTCGATCCCAGTCAATCCCAGTGGCTCCCAGTGGATCCCCGTCAGGGCTCAGGGTGCTCGGGGGCCCCGGAGAAGATCCTGGCGAAGCGCCGGAGCTGCTGATCCCAATGGGAATTTCTCCCTCCCAGTCCATCCCAGTCACTCCCAGTTGATCCCAGTCGATCCCAGTTGATCCCAGTGGCTCCCAGTGGATCCCAGTGGCTCCCAGTCAGGGCTCAGGGTGCTCGGGGGCCCCGGAGAAGATCCTGGCGAAGCGCCGGAGCTGCCGCGCGGCCGAGCTCGACTCCTGCTGCAGCCGCCGGTTGTTCTGGCGCAGGTTGGCCACCTCGGCCTGCAGGAACACCTTGTCCTGCTTCTCCTGCGGGGGAAAAACGGGAATTGCGGGAAAATCGGGATTTGGGCGGAGGAAAAAGGGAATTTTCATGGGAAGAAACGGGGTTTGAAAAAAAAAATTGGGATTTTTTAAGGGTTTTTTTGGGTGTTTTAAAGAGGATTTTGGGGGGTTTTTAGTGATTAACGGGGGATTTTTGGGAATTCCTTCAGGGGAAATGGGAATTCGGGAGAAATCTAGGATTTTGAAGGGAAAAAAAAATTTCAGGTTAAAAACTGGGAATTTTTGGGGAAAAAAATTGGGATTTTTTTTAGTGGATTTCTTGGGCGGTTTTGAGCGAGTCAATGGGGATTTTGAAAACAAATGTTTTGGATGCGGAGGGTAAACGGGGATTTGGGAAAAATCTGGGATTCGGGGGGAGAAAAATGGAATTTTTGGGGAGAAAAAAGGGAATTTTTAAGGTAAAAATGGGGTTTTTAAAAAAAAAATCGGGATTTTTTCGGGATTTTTTGGGTGTTTTAAAGAGGATTTTTGGGGTTTTTTCAGTGATTAATGGGGATTTTTGGGAATTCTTTTAGGGAAAATGGGAATTCGGGAGAAATTCGGGAATTTGGGGGAACTTCGAAGGGAAATTTGGGTGTTTCAGGTAAAAAAACGGGGATTTTGGGGGGAAAAATCGGGATTTTTTTAGTGAATTTTTGGGGGGTTTTGAGTGAATAAATTTGGGGGGGAAAAGTGGGAATTTGGGAAAAATCTGGGAATTGTCATTTTTGAAATTTAAAAAAACAAAAAGTGGATTTTGGGGGAAAACCCCCCCAGTTTTTAGTGAATTTCGGGTGGTTTCGAGTGAAAAATCGAGTTTTAGGAAATTTTCCGATTTTATGGAGAAGAATAAAAACTCAGGAAAAAACCCCCGAGGAGGCTCAGGGAGTTTTGAGGGAACAATTTGGATTTTTGAGCAGAAAATCGGGAGGTTTTTAGTGGAAAACGGAAAATTTTTTTTTGGGATTAATGGGGAATTTTGGCGGGAAAATTTCTGGAATTTTGGAGGGAAATTTTGGGGGGGAAAAACCCTCCGGAGTTTGGGTTTCCCTCACCTTTTCCAGGTCGCTGTGGAGCTGCTTCAGCATCGCCTCCAACTGGGAAACTTTTCCTGGGAGATCCAGAGGGGCGGGGGAGGGGCTGGGGGGAGAAATTCGGGATTGGGAGAAGCGAAAACGGGGGAAAAAAAATCCCCCGGATTGGCACAAACTGAGGGAAAGTGGATTCAATCCCCCAAATTCCCGTTTTCTCCCCAAATCCCCTCCCAACAATCCCCAAATCCCCCCAAATCCCCCCAAATTCCTGGTTTTTTTCCCTGCCCCAAACCCCCCCCAAATTCCCAATTTTCCCCCAAAATCCCGTTTTTTCTCCTCCAAAATCCCCTTTCCCCACCCCAATCTCCCCAAATTCCCGGTTTTTTTCCCCTCCCCAAACCCCCCCCCAAAATTCCCAATTTTCCCCCGAAATCCCCTTTTCCCACCCCAAATCCCCCCAAATTCCCGTTTTTTTTCCCCTCCCCAAACCCCCCCCCCAAAATTCCCAATTTTCCCCCCAAATCCCCCCAAATTCCTGGTTTTTTCCCCTCCCCAACCCCCCCCCAAATTCCCAATTTTCCCCCAAAATCCCGTTTTTTCTCCTCCGAAATCCCCTTTTCCCACCCCAAATCCCCCCAAATTCCCATTTTTTTTCCCCCTCCCCAAACCCCCCCCCCCAAAATTCCCAATTTTCCCCCCAAATCCCGTTTTTTCTCCTCCGAAATCCCCTTTTCCCACCCCAAATCCCCCCAAATTCCCGTTTTTATTTCCCCTCCCCAAACCCCCCCCAAAATTCCCAATTTTCCCCCGAAATCCCGTTTTCCCACCCCAAATTCCCGTTTTTTTCCCCTCCCAAATCCCCCCCCAAAATTCCCAATTTTCCCCTGAAATCCCGTTTTTTCTCCTCCGAAATCCCCTTTTCCCACCCCAAATCCCCCCAAATTCCCGTTTTTTTTCCCCTCCCCAACCCCCCCCCCCAAAATTCCCAATTTTCCCCCCAAATCCCCTTTTCCCACCCCAAATCCCCCCAAATTCCTGGTTTTTTTTCCCCTCCCAGATCCCCCCGAAATTCCTTTTTCCCTTTGGGCCCCCAAATTCCCGGATGTTGGGGAACCTGAGTGGGGGGAGGGGCGCCGCCCGCGGGGGTCTCTCGGGTGGGGGAGGGGCCGGGGGCGGCTCCGGGCTCAGGGCGGGGTCGGTCAGCGAGAACAGCGACACGGCTCTTTGCACTGCAACAGCCCAAAATCACCGGAATTGCCGAAAAAATCACCCAAAACTACCCCAAAATCAGCCGGAATTACCCAAAAATGATCACCCAAAATTACCCCAAAATCAGCCGGAATTACAAAAAAAATCACCCAAAATTACCCCAAAATCAGCCGGAATTACCCAAAAAAATCACCCAAAATTACCCCAAAATCAGCCGGAATTGCCCAAAAAATTAACAAAAAAATAACCCCAAAATCAGCCGGAATTACAAAAAAAAAAATCAACCAAAATTACCCCAAAATCAGCCGGAATTACAAAAAAAAATCACACAAAATTACCCCAAAATCAGCCGGAATTACCCAAAAATGATCACCCAAAATTACCCCAAAATCAGCCGGAATTACAAAAAAAATCACCCAAAATTACCCCAAAATCAGCCGGAATTACAAAAAAAAAAATCAACCAAAATTACCCCCAAATCAGCCGGAATTACCCAAAAATGATCACCCAAAATTACCCCAAAATCAGCGAGAATTGCCAAAAAATTAACAAAAAAATTACCCCAAAATCAGCCGGAATTACAAAAAAAAATCACCCAAAATTACCCCAAAATCAGCCGGAATTACAAAAAAATTAACCAAAATTACCCCAAAATCAGCTGGAATTACAAAAAAAAAAATCAACCAAAATTACCCCAAAATCAGCCGGAATTGCCAAAAAAATCACCCAAGATTACCCCAAAATCAGCCGGAATTGCCCAAAAAATTAACAAAAATTACCCCAAAATCAGCCGGAATTACAAAAAAAAAAAATCAACCAAAATTACCCCAAAATCAGCCAGAATTGCCCAAAAAAATCACCCAAAATTACCCCAAAATCAGCCAGAATTGCCCAAAAAAAATCACCCAAAATTACCCCCAAATCAGCCGGAATTGCCGAAAAAATCACCCAAAATTACCCCAAAATCAGCGAGAATTGCCAAAATAATTAACAAAAATTACCCCAAAATCAGCCGGAATTGCCCAAAAAATTAACAAAAATTACCCCAAAATCAGCCGGAATTACCCAAAAATGATCACCCAAAATTACCCCAAAATCACCGGAATTACAAAAAAAAAAATCACCCAAAATTACCCCAAAATCAGCCGGAATTGCCAAAAAAATCACCCAAAATTACCCCAAAATCAGCCGGAATTGCCCAAAAAAATCACCCAAAATTACCCCAAAATCAGCCGGAATTATCAAAAAAATTAACAAAAAAATTACCCCAAAATCAGCCGGAATTACCCCAAAAAAAAATCACCCAAAATTACCCCAAAATCAGCGAGAATTGCCAAAAAATTAACAAAAAAATTACCCCAAAATCAGCCGGAATTACAAAAAAAAAAATCAACCAAAATTACCCCAAAATCAGCCGGAATTACAAAAAAAATCACACAAAATTACCCCAAAATCAGCCGGAATTACCCCAAAAATGACCCCAAAAAATACCCCAGAAAGAGCCAAAATTACCCCCCAAAAAAATCCCAAAATCGTCCAAAATTACCCCAAAAACCGACCCAAAAAATCACCCCAAAATTGTCCCAAAACGACCCAAAACGACCCAAAACGACCCAAAACGACCCAAAACGACCCATTTTTGACCTCCCCAATCCGCAATTTTTTTTTTCCCCCCAGAATTTCGGGCCCCAAAATTCCCACTTTTCCCCCCCAGATTTTGGGATCCCGAATTCCCAAGTTTTCCCTGGGATTTCAGGATCCCAAATTCTCCATTTCTCCCAGATTTTTGGGCATCCACAATTCCCGATTTCTCCCGAACTCGGAGATCCTGAATTCCCGATTTTTCTGATCCCAAATTCCCGATTTTTCCTGGAATTCCAGGATCCCGAATTCCCAATTTCCCCCGAATTTCGGGCCCCAAAATTCCCACTTTTCCCCCCCAGATTTTGGGATCCCAAATTCCCATTTTTTTCCCCAAATTTCTGGATCCTGAATTCCCGATTTTTCTGATCCCAAATTCCCGATTTTCCCTGGAATCCCAGGATCCCAAATTCCCAATTTTCCCCGAACTTTCAGGCTCCCAAATTCTCTCTTTCTCCCGGATTTTGGGCTCCCAAAATTCCTGATTTCCCCCCGATTTTTTGGCTTCAAAATTCCCGATTTTCTCCCAAATTTTGCCGATTCCAAATCCCGGATTTTTCCTGGATTTTCCCAACCCAAATCCCGGATTTTTCCCCATTTCTGGCCTCTCGAATTCCCTTTTTTCCCCGATTTTTGGGCTCAAAACTCCCCGATTTTGCCCCAAAGTTTCCTGCTCCCAAATCCCGGATTTTTTCCCGGATTTTTCCCGGATTTTGGCCTCCCAAATTCCCGTCGTTTTTCCTCTCTCACCTTCGTAGGCCTTGGCGGCGCTGACCAGCGTTGCCCATTCCAGCCCGGCCGTGTCGGGCAGCGGGATCAGCCCCGGGTCCAGCCGGGCCACGGGGCCTGAAAGTGCCACAGAATTCCCACGAATTCCACGAATCCCCAAAAATTCCAACCCCGAATTCCCAAAATTCCCCCCAAAAATCTGGGTGAAAATCGCAAAAAATCCCGAATTTCTGCTCAAAATTCCACCCGAAATTCCCCCAAATCCTGATTTTCCAACCCAAATCCCCACCCAAATCCACCGATCCCAAAAATTCCTCAAATCCCCAAAAATTCCAACCCAAAATGCCCCAAAAATCTGGGCTGAAATCGCAAAAATTCCCGATTTTCTGCTCAAATTCCAGCCCAAAATGCACCGAAATCCCCAAATCCGGCAGCCGGATTCAGCCCAAAATTCCTCAAATCCCCCAAAATTCCTCAAATCCCCCAAAAATTCCTCCCTAAATTCCTGAAATTCCCCAAAAAATCTGGGTGAAAATTCATCAAAATCCATCCAAACCCCCAAATCCGGCACCCAAAAAAATCCCAAAAAATTCCCAAAAATCCCCAAAAAAATTCCTGGGAAATTCCCCCAAAAATCTCAAAAAATTCTCAAAATTCTCAAAAAATTCCCCAAAAAATCCAAAAAAATTCCCAAAAATACCAAAAAAATTCCTGAAAAATTCCCAAAAAATCTCAAAAAATTCTCAAAAAAAATCCCCCCAAAACCCCCCAAAAATTCCCCCAAAATTCCCAAAATTCCTCCAAAATTTCCCATCTAAACTTCCCAAAAACCCCTAAAAAACCCCTGAAACTTTTCACGAAATTCCCCAAACTATCCCAAAAAATCCCCAAAATTCTAAAAAAAATCCCCAAAAACTCCCCAAAAAATCCCCAAAAATTCCCAAAATTCTAAAAAAATTCCTAAAAAATTCCCCAAAAAATCCCCCAAAATTCCCAAATATTCCCACAGATTTCCAAAAAATTCTCCAAAAAATTCCAAAAAAACCCCCAAAAAACCCCCAAAAAATTCCCAAAAATTCCCCCAAAATCCTCCAAAATTTCCCATCTAAAATTCCCAAAAAACCCCTAAAAAACCCTGAAAATTTTCAGGAAATACCCTAAAATATCCCCAAAAAATCCCCAAAATTCCTAAAAAATTCCCCAAAAAATTCCCAAATATTCCCACAGAATTCCAAAAAATCCTCACAAAAATTCCAAAAAAAACCCCCCAAAAAATTCCCAAAAAATCCCCAAAATTCTAAAAAAGATCCCCAAAAATTCCCCAAAAAATCCCCAAAAATTCCCAAAATTCTAAAAAAATTCACAAAAATTCCCCAAAAAATCCCCAAAAATTCCCAAAATTCTAAAAAAAATCCCCAAAAATTCCCCAAAAAATCCCCCAAAATTCTAAAAAAATTCACAAAAAATTCCCCAAAAAATCCCCCAAAATTCCCAAATATTCCCACAGATTTCCAAAAAATTCTCCAAAAAATTCCAAAAAAACCCCCAAAAAATTCCCAAAAATTCCCCCCAAAATCCCCCAAAATCCTCCAAAATTTCCCACCTAAAATTCCCCAAAATCCCAAAATCCCCCCACCCCTCCCCCCCAGTTTTCCGGAATTCCCCGACTCCCGGAATTCCGACCTCTCCTGCCGTCCCTCCGGGCGGGCAGGGTGCTGCTGCTGCTGCTGCTGCTGCTGCTGCCGCTCCCGAAGCCTCCCGGGGCGTTTTCCGGGAATTCCCGGCTCGGGGGATTTTTGGGAATTCTCCCGGGATTCTCCCGACGGCTCCCGCACAGAGATTCGTCCGACAGCGTCCTCTGCAGGGCCTGGAAACGGGGGGGGGAAAAAAACCGGGAATTGTCGAGATTCCTCCCAAAAATTCCCCGAATTCCCGAGGGTTGAAATCCTGGGGAAATGGGGAAATTCCGGAGGTTTTCCCAGGAAAAATCCCTTTTGGTTTTTTTCCCCGTTAAAAAAAATATTCCCGTTTTTTTTTTTTCCCGTTAAAAATGGAGAAATTCCAGGTTTTTTTCCGGTTAGAAATGAGAAAATTCCAATTTTTTTTCCAATAAAAATGGAAAAATTCCAGAGTTTTTTTTTTTCCCCAAAAAAAATTCCCATTTTTTTTTCTCATTAAAAATGAGAAAAAAAATCCTGATTTTCTTCAATGAAAAACGAGGAAATTCCAGGTTTTTTATCAATAAAAATGAGAAAATTCCAGGGGTTTTTCCATAAAAAATGTGAAAATCGGGAATTTTTTCCCTGTTAAAAATGAGAAAAATTCTCGATTTTTTTTTCCCGTTAAAAACGGAGAAATTCCAGGGTTTTCTGGTTAGAAATGAGAAAAATCCAAATTTTTTTTCAGTAAAAGTGGGAAAATTCCAGGGTTTTTTTCCCATTAAAAAACGGGAAAATTCCGAGGTTTTTTCCAGTTAAAAACGAGAAAAATCTGGAAATTTTCCCATTAAAAATGGAGAAATTCCACTTTTTTTTCCCCATTAAAAACAGGAAACATCCCAAGTTTTTCCACTAAAAATCAGGAAATTCCCGGTTTTTTCCACTTCAAAAAACGGGAAAATTCCGGGTTTTTTTCCAACAAAAGAAGGGGAATTTCCCGGTTTTTTCGCCTGGAATTCCCAAAATTCCCAAAATCCCCGAGGGTTAAATCCGGGGAAAACGGGAAAATTCCCGAGGTTTTTCCCCAAGAATCCCAAGTTTCCCCCATTTTTGGGGCCAAAACCTCGGGAATTTTAGGGGTCGGGAATTCTGGGAATTCTGGGAATTCTGGGAATTTCAGGGAGAAAAATTGAGGATTTTTTGCCATTTGAGGGTTAAAAGCCCCAGAAAATTCCCGGGTTTTGAGCTAAAAAATGGGAATTTGCCCCATTTTTGGGGCTGAAACTTTGGGAATGTTAACATTTAAAGGTTCAGGAATTTCGGGAATGTTAGGAATTCTGGGAATTCTTGGAATTTCAGGGGAAAAACCAGATTTTCACCATTCCTGGGGCTGAAAAACCGGGAAAATTCTCAGTTTGGGGACTAAAACCCCCCAATTTTCCCCATTTTTGGGGCTAAACCCTCGGGAATTTCAGCATTTCGGGGCTCAGGAATTCCCGGAATTCGGGGAACTCCGGGAATTCCCGGAATTTCAGGGAGAGAATTCCAGCTTTCACCATTTTTTTTTTTTTTTGGCCAAAAAAAATCCGCATTTTCACCCTTTTTCCCTCCATTCCCGGGGCTCAAACCTCGGGAATTTCGGCATTTGCCCGTCGGGGGAAATTCCGGGAATTCCGGGAACGTCGGGAATTGCGTCTCACCGGGGCGGGCTCGGGCTCGGGGCAGGAACTGTCCATCAGGATGAGCCGCTTGAGGTCGTCCTCGATGGAGGATTTGGGGAGACGCCGCGGGGAGCGCAGGTCGCGCAGGGACGCCCGCAGCCGCGGCTGCCCGAACACGTTCACCTGCCTGGGAGAGACAATTCCCGGAATTCCATGGAAAATCCTGGGAAAAACATCGAAATCTGCCCGAATCCCCAAAAATTCCCACAAAATTCCCTCAAAATCCATCAAAATCGTTCAACTCCCCCAGCCGCGGCTGCCCGAACACGTTCACCTGCCTGGGAGAGACAATTCCCGGAATTCCATGGAAAATCCTGGGAAAAACATCGAAATCTGCCCGAATTCCCAAAAATTCCCACAAAATTCCCTCAAAATTCCATCAAAATCGTTCAAATCCCGCAGCCGCGGCTGCCCGAACACGTTCACCCGCCTGGGAGAGAGAAATTCCCGGAATTCCATGGAAAATCCTGGAAAAAACATCGAAATCTGCCCAAATTCCCAAAAATTCCCTCAAAATTCCCTCAAAATTCCCTCAAAATTCCATCAAAATCGTTCAACTCCCGCAGCCGCGGCTGCCCCAACACGTTCACCCGCCTGGGGACACAGAATTCCATGAAAATCTTGGAAAATCTGAGGAAAAAATCCATAAATCCCACAAAAATCTGCCAAAATCCAAAAAATTCCCCCAAAATTCCCGTTAAAATCCGTCAAAATTTCATTTAAATTTATCAAAGTGATTCAAATCCCGCAGCCGCGGCTGCCTCAACACGTTCACCCGGCTACGAGAAAGGAATTCCGGGAATTCCATGGAAAATCCCACCAAAATCCTGGAAAAATCACAAGATTCTGCCAAAATCCAAAAAAAATTCCCAAAAAAATCCCATTAAAATCCACAAAAATCCGTCAAAATTCCATTAAAATCCACCAAAATTCCAGTAAAATCCACCAAGATTCCATTAAAATCCGTCAAAATTCCATTAAAATCCCCCAAAATTCCATTAAAATCCCCCAAAATTCCATTAAAATCACCAAAATTCCATTAAAATCTGTCAAAATTCCATTAAAATCCGTCAAAATTCCATTAAAATCCACCAAAATTCCATTAAAATCCACCAAAATTCCATTAAAATCTGTCAAAATTCCATTAAAATCTGTCAAAATTCCATTAAAATCCCCCAAAATTCCATTAAAATCCCCCAAAATTCCATTAAAATCCCCCAAAATTCCATTAAAATCACCAAAATTCCAGTAAAATCCACCAAATCCCATTTTTTAATTCCAAATCCTGATTTTTTTTTTTACCCCGAATTCCCAAATTTTCATCCCAAATCCCCATTAGTTTTCCCAAACTCCCGTTTTTTCTCCCCAAAATCTCATTTTTCCGTTCCCAAATCCCAAATTTTTATCCTAAATTCCCACTTTTTACCTCAAATCCCATTTTTTTACCCCAAATTCCCAAATTTTTACCCCAAATTCCCATTTTTCCCCCCCAAATCCCGTTTTTTTCCCCAAATTCCCATTTTTTCTCCCCAAAATCACCTTTTTTGGTTCCCAAACCCCAAATTTTCCCTGAAAATTCCCCGTTTTTTCTTCCCAAATCTTTTTTTCCCAAATTCCCGTTTTTTCTTCCCAAAAATTCCATTTTTTTCTCCCCAAAAATTCCATTTTTTTTCCCAAATCCCTTTTTTTTACCCCAAATTCCCAAATTTTTATCCCAAATTCCCGTTTTTTCCCCAAATTCCCATTTTTTCCCCCAAATTCCCATTTTCCCCAAATTCCCGTTTATCCCAAATTCCCGTTTTCCCCCAAATTCCCGTTTTTTTCCCCCCAAATTCCCATTTTTCCCCCAAATTCCCATTTTTCCCCAAATTCCTGTGTTTTTTTCCCAAATTCCCGTTTTTCCCCAAATTCCCGGTTTTTTTTCCCAAATTCCCGTTTTTTTTCCCCAAATTCCCGTGTTTTTCCCCCAAATTCCCGGTTTTTTTTCCCAAATTCCCGGTTTTTTTTCCCAAATTCCCGTTTTTTTTTCCCAAATTCCCGGTTTTTCCCCCGTTCCCCTCTCACGTTTTCGGCTCCTCTCGGGCCCTTCCCGGAGTTTTGGGCTGCAGGGACTTGGCAGCCGACGGCGGGATCTGGGACACGGGAAGCGGCCTGGAAATGGGGGAAGATCCGTCTTTGGCACCAAAACTGGGAGTTTTCACCAAAATTCGGGAGTTTTCACCAAAATTCGGGAGGTTTAAGAATTCCCAAAAATCGAACCAAAGTTCTGGAGTTTTTAAGGAAAAAAAAAAAGGGAGTTTTTAACCCAAAATTGGGAGTTTTCACCAAAAATTGGGAGTTTTTAACCAAAATTGGGGATTTTAACAAAAAATTGGGGATTTCAAGAAAAAAATGGGGATTTTTTTACCGAAAATTGGGAGTTTTTACCAAAAAATTGGAGATTTTAAGGGGGAAAAAAGGGAATTTTAAACCAGAAATTGGAATTTTTAAGAATTCCCAAAAATTTAACCAAAGATCTGGAATTTTTAGTGAAAAAGGGAGTTTTTAAACCAAAAATTGGGATTTTTAGCTAAAAAAGGGGATTTTTAACCAAAAATTGGGAGTTTTAAAACAAAATTGGGGTTTTTAACTAAAAATTGGAAGTTTTAAACCAAAATTGAGATTTTTAAACCAAAATTGGGGTTTTTAACCAAAAATTGGGTTTTTAACCAAAAATTGGGGATTTAAAATAGAAAATGGGGATTTCAAGAAAAAAATGGGGATTTCTTTACCAAAAATTGGGGTTTTTTACCAAAAAACTGGAGATTTTAAGGGGGAAAAAAAAGAGATTTTTAACCAAAAATTGAAATTTTTAAGGAAAAAATGCGAGGTTTGACCCAAAATTGGGAGGTTTCTGGAAAAAAGATGAGATTTTAACAACAACCGGAGTTTTTAGCCCAAAGCTGGGAGGTTTTAAAGCAAAAAAACGGGGATTTTTAAGGAAAAGTTGGGAATTTCAACCAAAAATTGGGGATTTAATTCAAAAAATCGTCCGGTTTGGAGAGAAAATGGAGTTTTTAATAAAAAAGGGAATTTGACCCAAAAAAAGAGGGATTTTTAACCAGAAAATGGGACTTTCGACCAAAAAACGTGGGAAGTCTTAGAAAAAAATTGGGAATTTTTAACAGAAAAACTGGGAATTTTTAACCCCAAAATAGGGAATTTTAACCAAAAAAAATTTGGAATTTTAACCCCCAAAAATTGGGAATTTTAACAGAAAAACTGGGAATTTTAACCCCCAAAAAAGGGAATTTTAACCAAAAAAAATCAAAATTTTTAACCGAAAAATTGGGAATGTTTAACAGGAAAATTGGTAATTTTAACGCCAAAATAGGGAATTTTAACCAAAAAAATTTGGAATTTTCAACCAAAAAATCGGAAATTTCAACCAAAAAAATTTTGGAATTTTTAACCAAAAAATCAGGAATTTTAACCACAAAAATCAGGAATTTTTAACAGAAAAATTGGGAATTTCAACCAAAATATCGGGAATTTTTAACAGAAGAATTGGGAATTTTACCCAAAAAATGAGGAATTTTTAGCAGAAAAATCGGGAATTTGACCCAAAAATCGGGGAATTTTTGGCAGAAATATTGGGAATTTTACCCAAAAAAATCGGGAATTTTTAACAGAAACCCGGGAATTTTAACCAAAAAAATGGGGAATTTTTAGCAGAAAAATCGGGAATTTTACCCAAAAAACGGGGAATTTTTAACCGAAAAATGGGGAATTTTTAGCAGAAAAATCGGGAATTTGACCCAAAAAAACGGGGAATTTTTAGCAGAAAAATCGGGAATTTCAACCAAAAAATCGGGAATTTTTAGCAGAAAAATCGGGAATTTGACCCAAAACTCGGAATTTGACCCAAAACCCGGGAATTTGACCCAAACCCCGGGAATTTGACCCAAAACTTGGGAATTTGACCCAAACCCCGGGAATTTGACCCAAACCCCGGGAATTTGACCCAAAACCCGGGAATTTGACCCAACCCCGGGAATTTGACCCAAAACCCGGGAATTTGACCCAAAACCCGGGAATTTGACCCAAACCCGGGACTTTGACCCAAACCCCGGGAATTTGACCCAAACCCCGGGAATTTGACCCAACCCCGGGACTTTGACCCAAACCCCGGGAATTTGACCCAAAACCCGGGAATTTGACCCAAACCCGGGACTTTGCCCCAAACCCCGGGAATTTGACCCAAAACTCGGGAATTTGACCCAAACCCCGGGACTTTGACCCAAAACTCGGGAATTTGACCCAAACCCCGGGACTTTGACCCAAACCCGGGAATTTGACCCAAACCCCGGGACTTTGACCCAAACCCGGGAATTTGACCCAAAACCCGGGAATTTGACCCAAAACTCGGGAATTTGACCCAAAACTCGGGAATTTGACCCAAACCCCGGGACTTTGACCCAAAACTCGGGAATTTGACCCAAACCCGGGACTTTGACCCAAACCCCGGGAATTTGACCCAAACCCGGGACTTTGACCCAAACCCGGGAATTTGACCCAAACCCCGGGAATTTGACCCAAACCCCGGGAATTTGACCCAAAACCCGGGAATTTGACCCAAACCCCGGGACTTTGACCCAAACCCTGGGAATTTGCCCCAAACCCCGGGAATTTGACCCAAACCCCGGGAATTTGCCCCAAACCCTGGGAATTTGACCCAAACCCCGGGAATTTGACCCAAACCCCGGGAATTTGCCCCAAACCCTGGGAATTTGACCCAAACCCCGGGACTTTGCCCGGCGGCGCCGGCCCGGCCCGGCCCTCGCCCCACCTGGCCGCGGCCGAGGCCTCGGGGGCGGCGGCGTTGCCGCAGCTCCGGCCGGGATCGGCGCCATTCCAGGGAATTCGGGGCGATCTCCGCGACTCGGCGCCGGCCTCGGCCTCCGCGCAGCTCGACACGGCCGAGTGGCTGCCGGGGGGAGGCTCGTTCTGGGGGGAAAAACGGGAATTTCGGGAATTCCGGGAATCCTGGGAAGCCGGGATCCCCAAAAACCCCGGAATTTTGGGATTTTTTTGGGGGGTTTTTTTTCGGGATTCGAGGGGATTTTCTTCGAGGTGTTTTAGGGAATCTTTCGACAATTCCGGGGAGTTTTTTTTTTTTTCCCGGGATTTCCGGGCGGGGGTTGTGGGATTTTTTTGGGAATTTGGGGGTTTCTAAGGGGATTTGGGGATTTTTGTTTTTGGAATTCCAGGGATTTGGGGAGGTTCCGGCCTCGGCCCGGGGGTCACTGCAGCTGGACGAGGCCGAGTGGCTGCAATGAAGAGGCTCGTTCCGGGGAGAAAAACGGGAATTTTCGGAATTTTGGGAATTCTGGGAAGCCGGGATCCCCAAAAACCCCCAAAATTCCCGGATTTTTTGGGCGACTCCAGGGATTTGATTCCGATTTTTTCAGGGTTTTTTTGGGTGAGATTTTCTTTTTTTCTGGGGGGGGTTTTCAGGGACGTTTGCGGGAATTCCGAGGATTTTTTTGGGAATTCCGAGGAGGGTTTGGCGATTCCGGGGGAGTTTTTTTTTGAGGGGGTTTTTTTTGGGAATTTCAAGGGGGTTTTTTGGGGGGAATTTTGGGGGGTTCGAGGATCTGCAGCTGGAGAGCGCGGAATGGCTGGAGTGAGGTCGTTCGCTCTGCAAAAACCTGGGAATTGTTTAGGATTTTTGGGAATTTTGGGAATTCCGGAGGGTCCACAGCCAAAAACGCCCGAAATTCCCACGTTCCTGGAGGGTTTTTTATAGATTTTTTTAGGGATTTTGGACGGATTTTTTGGGATTTTTTGGGATTCAAGGGATTCCTTTTTTTTTTTTCGACAATTCCAAGGGTTTTTTCCCAAGATTCCAAGGATTTTTGCGGGAGTTTTTTGGGAATTCCAAGATTTTTTTCAGGAATTCCGGGATTTTTTAAAAAAAAAGTTCCAGGACTTTTGGGGAGGCAGTCGGGGGAATCTTTCCCACCGGGCTCAGGATTTTTTTGGGAATTTCACCGTTTTTGGGACAATTTTTTGAGGGATTTTTTCAGGAATTCCAGGATTTTTTTAGGAATTCGGGGATTTTTTGTGCTCCCGGGGGTTTTTTTCAGGATTTTTTTAGTGATTCCAGGGATTTTGGGGGGATTTTTTTGGGGGAATTTCGCCATTTTGGGGGCGATTTTGGACGGGATTTTTGGGGGGGGGGGGGGAATTCCAGGATTTTTCCAGGAATTTGGGGAATTCCAGGATTTTTCGGGGCGTTTCTCACCTTGGGCAGGCGGTTGGGGGAATCTTTCCCTCCGGGCTCGGGCCGCGCCGGCCGTTTGCCGGGAATTCTGGCCGGGGCCGGGACGTGCCACAGCGGCTCTGGAAGAACCAAAATGTGGGAATTGGGGAGTCGGGATCAGGATCACACCGCTCCCGCCCCTTTTTCCCAGATTTCCTCCCCCAGATCCCAAAATTTCCCAAACTTCCCTCCCAAATCCCAAACTTTCCTAAATTTCGTCCCCAAAATCCCCAAATTTCCCTCCCTAAATTTCCCAAAATTTCCCAAATTTCCCTCCCCAAATCCCCAAAATCCCCAAAATCCCCAAATTTCCCTCCCCAAATTTCCCAAATTTCCCTCCCCAAATCCCCAAAATTCCCCAAATTTCCCAAAATTCCCAAATTTCCAGACCTGCTTTGAGCCTCTCAGCGCCGCCCTCGTGTCCGATCCCGGCGGCCTCCGAGTGTCCAGAATTCCCGGAAGTCCCGGAATTCCCGGAATTCCCAGGCTGTGGCTCCGCCGGGAAGGTCGCTCCCCTCTGCGGCCTGAGGGAAAAAACGGGAATTATGGGAATTCCACACGCGGAAAAATCCCCGTTTTCTCCATTTTTCCCACTTTTTTCCCCATTTTTCCCACTTTTTTCCCCATTTCCCCCCATTTTTCCCAATTTTTCCCCCATTTTCCCTAATTTTTCCCCCAGTTTCTCCCATTTTCCCCCAAATTTCCCCAATTTTCCCCCAAATTTCCCCCAATTTCTCCCTTTTCCCAATTTTTCTCAAATAATTCCCGATTTCCCCCTTTTCCCGCCATTTCTCCCCAAATTTTCCCATTTTCCCCAAATTTTCCCATTTTTTTCCCATTTTCCCTCAGTTTCCCCCATTTTCTCCCGTTTTTTATGATTTTTCCCCAATTTTCTCCCATCTTCTCCCATTTTTTGTGATTTTTTTCCCAATTTTCTCCCATTTTTTATGATTTTTTCCCAATTTTTCCCATTTTCTCCCATTTTTTGCGATTTTTTTCCCAATTTTTCCCATTTTTTATGACTTTTTCCCAATTTTTTCCCATTTTCTCCCATTTTTTGTGATTTTTTCCCAATTTTCTCCCATTTTCTCCCATTTTTTTATGATTTTTTTCCCAATTTTTTCCCATTTTCTCCCATTTTTTGATTTTTTCCCCAATTTTCCCCATTTTTAATGATTTTTTCCCAATTTTTTCCCGTTTCCCCCCATCCTTCCCCTCCGTTTCCCCCTTCTTTCCTGATTTTCCCCTTTTCCCAAATTTCCCCCGTTTTTCCCCCATTTCTCCCCATTTTTCCCCAAATTTTCCCGTTTCTCCCCCATTTTTTCACCTCGTTTTTCCCGTTTTCCCGCAAATTTTCCCAATTTTCCCCCAATTTTTCCTGGTTTTTTCCCACCTCTCCCCTCTGGAGCTCCCCGGGGCGGAGAAACTCCCGGAGCTTTGGCGGAACGACGAGGAGCCGGAGTGGGGAGACTCGGGGAAGCTCAGGGGCCTGGAATGGGGCAAAAAACGGGGAAATTGGGAAAAAACGGGGAAATTTGGGGAGGGAAAAGGGGAAATCGGGGCAAAATGGGAAAAATGAGGAAAATTTGGGGAAAATTTGGGGGAAAATGGGGAAATTTGGGGGGAAAGGGGGAAATTTGGGAAGAAATGGGGAGAATGAGGGAACGAACGCGGAAATTGGGGGGAAAAAAGGGAAAATTGGGAAAATGAGGTGAAAACATGGAGTGGGGAAAGGTGGGAAAAATGAGGGAGGGAAATGGGGAAATTTGGGGAAAAAACGGGGAAATTTGGGGAAAAAACGGGGAAATTTGGGGGGAAAACGGGGAAATTTGGGGGAAAAATGGGGAAATTTGGGGGGAAAATGGGGAAATTTGGGGGGAAAACGGGGAAATTTGGGGAAAAACGGGGAAATTTGGGGGGAAAATGGGGAAATTTGGGGGGAAAACGGGGAAATTTGGGGAAAAAACGGGGAAATTTGGGAAGAATGGGAAAATCGGGAAATTGGGGGGAAAAATGAGGGGGAATGAATGGGGAGATTTGGGAAAAATGGGAGGAGTTTTGGGCGGGTTCTTTGGGATAATCCCACGAATTCCCGCACCTTTCCCCGGGGCCCGGCTGCGGTTCCCGGCGCGGGATCCCGGGATTTTGGGGGGAAATTTTGGCTGGATTTTTTGGGAATTTTGGGAGGATTTTTGGGGAATTTCGGGAGGATTTTTTGGGAGTTTTGGGAGGATTTTTGGGTGGAATTTTGGGAGGATTTTTGGGGAATTTTGGGAGGATTTTTGGGTGGAATTTTGGGAAGATTTTTGGGGAATTTTGGAAGGATTTTTGGGTGGAATTTCGGGAGGATTTCTGGGGAACTTTGGGAGGATTTTTGGGGAATTTCGGGAGGATTTTGGGTGGAATTTCGGGAGGATTTTTGGGGAATTTCGGGTGGAATTTCAGGGATGTTTCTGGGACGCCCCCTCACCTTTTCCCGTGGCCCGGCTGCGGTTCCCGGTGCGGGATGGCCGGCGCGGCCGGTGCCCGTTTGGCGGCGCCGCGGTGCCAGCCGGGCCCGCTGCGGAACGGGGCCCGGAAAGGACCCGGCAGCGGCTCCGGGAACGGCTCCGGGAACGGCTCCGGGAACGGCTCCGGATCCGCCCTCGGCTCCGCCACAGACTCCGACCAGCCCCTGCGGGGACACGGGGGACGCGTGCCACGCGGGGACACCGCGGGCATCGGGGTGCCACCGCCGGCACCGCGGAAAGGTGGCGCCAGGGCGGCGCCGATGGGACCGGGGAACGGGGGCGCCGGTGGCACTGGGAGGGCGCCGCTGGGACAGGGGACAGGTGGCACCGGTGGCACCCAGATGTCACCAATGTCGTCCAGGACACCGCGATGCCACCAGCGGCACCCAGGACTCCAAGATGGCGCCCAGGGCCACCAATGGCACCCAGATGTCACCATTGGCACTCAAGACACCCAGATGCCACCAATGGCACATGGATGTCACCAAGGTCATCAATGGCGCCCAAATGCCACCAATGGCACCCAAGAGTCCAAGATGGCACCCAAGGCACCAATGGCACATGGATGGCACCAATGGGACAATGATGTCACCAATGACACCCAAGAGTCCAAGATGCCACCAATGGCACCCAAGAGTCCAAGATGGCGCCAACGGCACCAACGGGATGTGGATGGCACCAACGGGACAATGATGTCACCAATGGCACCCAAGACTCCAAGATGGCGCCCAAGGCACCAATGGCACATGGATGGCACCAATGGGACATGGACGTCACCAATGACACCCAAGAGTCCAAGACGGCACCAATGGCACCAATGGCACATGGATGGCACCAATGGGACAATGATGGCACCAATGGCACCCAAGAGTCCAAGATGGCGCCCAAGGTACCAATGGCACCCAGATGTCACCAGTGACACCCAGGACACTCAAATGCCACCAGTGACACCCAGATGTCACCAAGGTCATCAACGGCGCCCACATGGCACCAAGGGCACCCAAGAGTCCAAGATGGCACCAACGGCACCAATGGGACGTGGATGGCACCAATGGGACAATGATGTCACCAATGGCACCCAAGACTCCAAGATGGCGCCCAAGGCACCAATGGGACGTGGATGGCACCAATGGGACAATGATGTCACCAATGGCACCCAAGAGTCCAAGATGGCGCCCAAGACACCAACGGGACGTGGATGGCACCAATGGCACCCAAGAGTCCAAGATGGCGCCCAAGACACCAACGGCACGTGGATGGCACCAACGGGACAATGATGCCACCAATGGCACCCAAGACTCCCAGAAGCCACCAAGGGCCACCCAACCACCGCCCACGGCCCCACCCACCTCCTGGGCGTGCCGTCCTCGTGCGGCGGCACGATGACCACGGTGACGGTGACCGAGGTGCGCAGGAGGTCGATCATCTGCTCGTGGCTCAGGGCCACGGCGGCCACCTTGCACACCTCGAGGAGGCGGCTGCCGCGCCGCAGGCCGGCCTGCCAGGCGAAGCCGTACTCCTCCACCTCGGCCACGCTGCCGTCGGGGTGCACGTGGAAGCCCAGCTGGCCGAGGCCGTTGCGGCGCAGCGTCATGTCCACCGCGGCGCAGCCCGGCGTGGTCACCTGGCGAAGGCGGACGGCGTTCCCCGGGGTTTGTTTTTTTTTTTTGCCCGTTTTCCCCTTGCTTCAATTCCCATTTTTTCCGTGTCCCCGTTCTCCCCCTTTTTTCCTCCCGGTTTTTTTCCCCCCATTTTTTTCCCACCGTTTTTCCCCTTTTTTCCCCCATTTTCCCCCAATTTTTCCTTTCTCCCGCTGTTTTTTTCCCTTCCATGTCCCCAAATTTTCCCCCTTTGCCCCATTTTTTCCTCCTTCCCCATCTTCCCTCCATTTTCCTCCCATTTTTCCCTCATTTTTCCCCCTCCACCCCCCAATTTTTCCCCATTTTTTCCTCACTTTCCCCCATCTTTCCCCTTCATTTCTCCTCCTTTTCCCCCATTTTTTCCCCTTTTTCCCTTCATTTGCCTCCATTGTTTTCCTCATTTTTTCCCTATTTTTTTCTCCATTTCCCATTTCTCCCTATTTTTGCCCCATTTCCCTCCATTTTTCCCCATTTCCCCAAATTTTCCCCCCATTTTCCCCCTTTTTCCCCGATTTTTCCCCATTTTCCCCTCATTTTTCTCTCATTTTTTTCCAATTTTCCCTTTTTCCCCAATTTTTCCCCATTTTCCCTCATTTTTTCCCCTTTCTTCCCCCTTTTCCCTTCATTTTCCTCCCATTTTCCCCTCCAATTCCCTCCTTTCCTCTCAATTTCTCCCCCAATTTTCTCCCCCATTTTCCCCTCATTTTCCCTCAATTTCCCCCATTTTTCCCCTCATGTTTTCCCCATTTTTACCCCATTTTTTCCCCATTTCCCCCATTTTTTCCCCCATTTTCCCCCATTTTTTTCCTCATTTCCCCCCATTTTTCCCATTTTCCCCCCATTTCCCCCCATTTTCCCACCATTTTTTTCCCCATTTTTCCCATTTTTTCCCCATTTTCCCCCCCATTTCCCCCCAACTTTCTCCCCCATTTCCCCCATTTTTTCCCCCATTTTCCCCCCATTTTTCCCATTTTTCCCCCCATTTTTTCCCCATTTTTCCCCCCATTTCCCCTCAATTTTCTCCCCCATTTCCCCCAATTTTTTCCCCATTTCCCCCATTTTTCCCCATTTTCCCCTCATGTTTTCCCCATTTTTCCCATTTTCCCCCATTTTCCCCCATTTTTCCCATTTTTCCCCTTTTTCCCCCCCATTTCCCCATTTCCCCCAATTTTCCCCCCCATTTTTTCCCCATTTTTCCCATTTTTTATCCCATTTTCCCCCCATTTTTTCCCCATTTTTCCCCCCATTTCCCCCCAACTTTCTCCCCCATTTCCCCTCAATTTTCTCCCCCATTTCCCCCAATTTTTTCCCCATTTCCCCCCATTTTTCCCATTTTTTCCCCATTTTTCCCATTTTTTCCCCATTTTTCCCCCCATTTTTTCCCCCCCAACTCACCTTCAGCCTCTGCACGATCTCCTTCACCTCCTCGGCCGCTCCGTCCGCTCCTTCCCCTCCTTCCCCTCCCGCCGCCGCCGCCGCCGCCGCCGCCGCGCCGGCCCGGACGCTCACCAAATCCCCGCGGCCGTGATAAATCCTCAGCGTCGTCCCCTCGGCGCTCCAACCGATCACGTCCCCGGTGAAACAATTAAAAACCACCTCCTTGGCCTCCAGATCCACCAACACCACGAACTCCTTGGAAATCCCCAAAACGCACGGGATCTCCGCCCCGCCCCTGCCGAAATCCGACGCCGAGACGCGCCAAGAGACGGCGCCGGCGCTCTCCAGCTCCGCCAGAGGCCGAGCTTTGGATTTCTCCTTTTTCTTGGAAGCCAAAGAGATGAGGTTGAACTTCCCGGCCGTGTCCAAGGGCGTGTTGGTGACGTAGTTTTCCGCCAGGTCCCGGAGGTATTCCTGCCGGGTCCTGGTGGCCATGGTGCGGAATTTGTGGGATTTGTGGGCGGCGTTCTCGGCGTTGATGGCTTTGGCCAAGAGGAAGGCGCGGAAGAGGTCGGAGCGGCGGAAGGTGACGCCGGACGGAGGGACGGGGGGGCCGAAGGGTGGGACGTCCTTGGAGCGGGTGACGGCCACGCTTTTTCGGGGGAAGAAACGAGGGATTTGGGGGCGTTTAGAGGGTGGGGAAGGTCTTGGGGGTTGGTCAAGTTGGGGTTCTTCAAGGTTTGGGGTTGGTGAATTTGGGGTTCTTCAAGGTTTGGGGTTGGTCAGTTTGTGGGGTTGGTGAATTTTTGGCGTTTTTCAAGGTTTGGGGTTGGTCAAGTTGGGGTTGGTCAATTTTGAGACGCTCCAACCAATTTTTTGGGATCTTTGGATCTTTGGGATCACCCGAATCGCGGGGCTCTTCAAGGTTTGGGGTTGGTCAGGTTGGGGGTTCTTCAAGGTTTGGGGTTGGTCAAGTTGGGGTTTTTAGGGTTGGGGAAGGTATTTGGGGTTGGCCAAGTTGGGGTTCTTCAAGGTTTGGGGTTGGTCAGTTTGTGGGGTTGGTGAATTTGGGGTTTTTAGGGTTGGGAAATGTCTTTGGGGTTGGTGAATTTGGGGTTTTCCATGGTTTGGGGTTGGTCAAGTTGGGGTTGGCCAAGTTGGGGTTCTTCAAGGTTTGGGGTTGGTCAAGTTGGGGTTGGTCAAGTTGGGGCTCTTCAAGGTTTGGGGTTGGTCAGTTTGTGGGGTTGGTGAATTTTTGGCGTTTTTCAAGGTTTGGGGTTGGTCAATTTGGGGTTCTCTATGGTTTGGGGTTGGCCAAGTTGGGGTTTTCCATGGTTTGGGGTTGGTCAGTTTGGGGTTTTTAGAGTTGGGAAATGTCTTTGGGGTTGGCCAAGTTGGGGTTCTTCAAGGTTTGGGGTTGCTCAGTTTGTGGGGTTGGTCAATTTTGAGACGCTCCAACCAATTTTTTGGGATCCTTGGATCTTTGGGATCACCCGAATCGTGGGGTTCTTCAAGGTTTGGGGTTGGTCAAGTTGGGGTTGGTCAAGTTGGGGCTCTTCAAGGTTTGGGGTCGGTCAGTTTGTGGGGTTGGTCAATTTTTGGCGTTTTTCAAGGTTTGGGGTTGGTCAATTTGGGGTTTTTAGGGTTGGGGAAGGTCTTTGGGCTTGGTCAGTTTGGGGTTGACTAATTTTGGCATCTTCCAACCAATTTTGGGGATCCTTGGATCTTTGGGATCACCCAAATCTTGCGGTTCTTCAAGGTTTGGGGTCGGTCAATTTCTGGCCTTGGTCAGTTCGGGGTTTTTAGAGGGCTGGGAAAAATTTCGGGGGAATTTTTTGGCAAATTTTGAAGAGTTCTTGTAGATTTCCCAGAATTTTTGCAAATTTGTGGGGATTTTTTGCAAATTTCGGGGGATTTTTTGCGAATTTTCGGTAAATTTTACTTGTTTTTAGAAAACTTTGGGGCTTTTTAGGAGTTTTTTTGCAAAGCTTTCAGAATTTGTGAGGATTTTTTGAATCTTCTGGAAATTTTGGCAATTTTTTTGGCATTTTGACAAATTTTTAGAGGTTTTGGGGATTTTCTCGTAAACTTTTTGGGAAGTCTTGCAAATTTTGGGGAACTCTGGCAAATTTTTGCCACTTTGGGGAAGTTTTTGCCAACTTTTGCAATTTGGGGATTTTTCGGATTAGTTTTTGCCAACTTTTGCAATTTGGGGATTTTTCGGATTCTTTTCTGTAATTTTCGGTAAATTTTCCGTATTTTCAGTAAACTTCTTCAAATTTTGGGTGGAATTTTTTTAACTTTTGGGGAATTTTGGGAAATTTTGGGGGATTCCTCACCTGTAAGAGACGCTGTCGGAGCAGGGGAAAGTTTTTACAAAGTTTTGGTAATTTTTCTGTATTTTTGGTAAATTCGGGGTAAATTTTTTCCGATTTTGGGGAATTTGGGGGGAATTTTGGGGGAATTTTGGGGGAATTTTGGGGGATTCCCCACCCGAAGGAGACGTTTTCGGAGCAGGGGGAATTTCTTACAAACTTTCGGTAATTTTTCCAGTTTTTTGTTAAATTTTCCGTATTTTCCGTAAATTTCTTCAAATTTCGGGTGAATTTTTTTAAATTTTGGGCGGAATTTTTTTTAAATTTTGGAGGAATTTTGGGGGGATTTTGGGGGGGATCCCTCACCTGTAGGAGACGTTTTCGGAGCAGGGCTGGTGGGCGCGGACGATGATGAAGACGTGCTGGAAGTGGGAGCGGATGTTCTGCGGCGTGAACGGCAACGCGCCCGGCTCTTGGAAGATGATGGTGACGATGTCGTTGCCGATGTGGCGCTTCCGGAGCAGCTGGAGTTGGGGACAAAAAGACGTTGGGAACGGGCGGGATGAAGGTTGGGGATGGGCCGAGTAAGGTTTGGGATGGTTCAGCTCTTGGGAGGGTTCAAAGGAATTTTTGGGATCAATCAGCCAATCTTTGGGATCGTCCAATCCTTGGGATCACTCATCCAATCTTTGGGATCGTCCAACCAATCCTTGGGATCACTCAACCAATCTTTGGGATTGTCCAGTCAATCTTTGGGATCATCCAAACCTCGGGATCACTCAACCAATCCTTGGGATCATCCAACCAGTCTTTGGGATCATCCAAACCTTGGGATCACTCAACCAATCTTTGGGATCATCCAGCCAATCTTTGGGGTCGCCCAACCAATCCTTGGGATCACTCAACCAATCTTTGGGATCATCCAAACCTTGGGATCGTCCAACCAATCTTTGGGATCATCCAACCAATCTTTGGGATCACTCAACCAATCTTTGGGATCATCCAACCAATCCTTGGGATCATTCAACCAATCTTTGGGATCATCCAACCAATCCTTGGGATCGTCCAGCCAATCTTTGGGATCGTCCAACCAATCTTTGGGATCATCCAAACCTTGGGATCACTCAACCGATCTTTGGGATCGTCCAGCCAATCTTTGGGATCATTCAAACCTTGGGATCATCCAACCAATCTTTGGGATCACTCAACCAATCTTTGGGATTGTCCAACCAATCTTTGGGATCATCCAATCCTTGGGATCACTCAATCAATCTTTGGGATCGTCCAACCAATCTTTGGGATCACTCAACCAATCTTTGGGATTGTCCAGTCAATCTTTGGGATCATCCAAACCTCGGGATCACTCAACCAATCCTCGGGATCACCCAACCAATCTTTGGGATCAGCCAATCTTTGGGATCATCCAACCAATCCTTGGGATCACTCAACCAATCTTTGGGACCGTCCAACCCTTGGGATCCCCCAATCCCAGAGATCTTCCAACCGAACTTCGGGATCTCCCAACCCTGGGGATCCGCCGACCCCCAGGGACGGACGACCCCGGCGCGGTGCGGAAGCTGCGGCGGGACCTGCTGGCGGTTGTTGGGCGTGTAGGGCAGCATGGTGGACACGTGGAACATGATCTCGTAGTCCTGGTACGTGGTGTAGAGCGAGTGCGTGCCCGTGGAGTCGGCTGCGGGAAACGGGAAAAGCCGGTGAACTGCCGGGAACTGCCGGGAACTGACGGGGAAATGCCGGGGAAATGCCGGGAACTGACGGGGAAATGCCGGGAACTGACGGGGAAATGCCGGGGAAATGCCGGGAACTGCCGGGGAAATGCCGGGGAAATGCCGGGAACTGCCGGGGAAATGCCGGGGATATGCCGGGGAACTGCCGGGGAAATGCCGGGAACTGCCGGGGAAATGCGGGGAAATGCGGGAACTGACGGGGAAATGCCGGGGAAATGCGGGGAAATGCGGGAACTGCGGGAAGACTTGGCCGGGGATCGAAACTGCCGGAAATGCCGGGGACATGGGAACTGCCGGGAAAGCGGAAATGCCGGGAACTGCCGGGGAATGCCGGAACTGCCGGGGAAATGCCGGGGAAATGCCGGGAAAATGCCGGGAACTGCCGGGGAAATGCCGGGGAAATGCCGGGAACTGACGGGGAAATGCCGGGAACTGACGGGGAAATGCCGGGGAAATGCCGGGAACTGCCGGGGAAATGCCGGGGAACTGCCGGGGAACTGCCGGGGAAATGCCGGGAACTGCCGGGGAAATGCCGGGAACTGCCGGGGAAATGCCGGGGAACTGCCGGGGAAATGCCGGGGAAATGCCGGGAAAATGCCGGGAACTGCCGGGGAAATGCCGGGGAAATGCCGGGAACTGACGGGGAAATGCCGGGAACTGACGGGGAAATGCCGGGGAAATGCCGGGAACTGACGGGGAAATGCCGGGGAACTGCCGGTGAACTGCCGGGAACTGCCGGGGAAATGCCGGGGAAATGCCGGGAACTGACGGGGAAATGCCGGGGAAATGCCGGGAAATGCCGGGAACTGCCGGGAATGTTCCCAAAAGTCACTCTTGGTGTCCAACCAACCCTCGGGAGACTTCAACCTTAGGCACCACCCAACCCTTGAGATCTCCCAACCCTTGGGATCTTCCAGTTCTTGGGATCCCTCAACTCTCGGAATCCCTCAACTTTTGGGACCTTTCAACCCTCAGGATCCCCCCAGCTCTCGGAATCCATCCCTGGAATCTTTTAACCCTTGGGAACCTCCAACTTCCGGGACCACCCAACCCTTGGGATCCTTCAGCTCTTGGGATCGCCCAACCCTTTGGATCTTCCAATTCTTGGGATTCCTCAACCCTTGGGATCCTTCACGTTTTGAAATCTCCTGATCTCAGGAATCCTCCACCCAACCTTTGGGATCCTTCCACTCTCGGGATCACCCAACTTCTGGGATCACCCAACTCTTGGGACCTCCCAAATCTTGGAATTGCTCAACCCTTGAGATCCCTCAACTCCTGGAATCCATTCCTGGGACCCCTCAACCTTTGGGATCTCCCAGCTCTTGGAATCCTTCAACCCTCGGGATCTTCCAGTTCTTGGGATCTCCCAACTCTCAGAATCCATTCCTGGAATCCTTCAACCCCTGGGATCTTCCAGTTCTTGGGGTCCCTCAACCCTTGCAATCAACCAACTCTTGGAACCCTTCAACCTTTGGGATCTCCCAACTCTCGGAATCCGTTCCTGGAATCCTTCAACCCTCGGGATCTTCCCGGTGAGATCCCAGATGCCGAGAACTCGCAGGACTCACTCTTGGTGTCGAGCTGCGCGGCGTATTTGGTGAAGGATTTGAGGGAGACCTTCTCGCCCAGGAGCGTGAGGAACTCGTCGAGGGCGGGCCCGGCGGCCTCGTTGTTGTACATCTCCTCCTCCGAGCTCTGGCCGGCCTTGCAGTAAAGGATCCCCACCTTGTGCCGCCGGCAGAGCTGCGGGAAAAACGGGGATTCGGGATTTCCGGGAATTCCACCCCAATCCCAAAAAGCCGCAGAAATTCCCCCCCCCGAAAAGGTTTTAAAAAAAATAATAATAATTAAAAAAAACCAACGAAAAAATTCCCCCCCCCCAAAAAAGAATCTGGGAAGAAATGGGGAAAAAAATTCCAGAAATTCTCAAAAAAATCCAAAAAAAAACGGAAAAAAAAAACTAAACCCCCCCCCAAAAATCTCTAAAAAATCCTAAAAAATCCCCCTCCCCCCCCCAAAAAAAAACCAACCCAAAAATTCCCAGAAAATCCCCCCCAGAAAATCCAAAAAACCTCCAGAAAATCCCAGGAGACCCAAAAAAACCCCTCCAAAAATCCCAGAAAATCCTGGGAAAAAACCTCCAAAAAATCCCTGAAAAGTCAGAAAAAAATGGGGAAAAAATTCCCCAAAAATCCCCCACAAAAAAATCCTGAAAAATTCCCAAAAATTCCCAGAAAATCCTGAAAGAAATCTCCAAAAAAAAAATCCAAAAAAAATCCCCCAAAAATCTCTAAAAAATCTCACAAAATCTCCAAAAGATCACAAAAAATCCCTCAAAAATTCCCCAAAAAATCTCCCAAAATCCCCAAATCCCAGGAGTTCCCCAATCCCAGAAACCCCCAAATCCCAGGAATCCTTCAACGCGTGGAATCCCCTCAAATTCCCCCAAATATCCTAGAAATTCCAAAAAAAATCACAAAAAATCTTAACAAATCCCCCCCAAAAACCCCAAAAATTCCAGAAAATCCTGGGAAAAAATCTCCAGAAAATCTGAAAAAATCTCAAAAAAACCTCGAAAAAAATCGCAAAAAAAATCAGAAAAAATCACGAAAAATCAAAAAAAAATCCGAAAAAATTCCAAAAAATTCCCGGAAAATCCTGGGAATAAATCTCAAAAAAAATTAAAAAAAATCCTCAAAAGATTCCCAGAAAATCTTTTAAAAATCTCAAAAAATCTCCAAAAAAATCCCAAAAAATCAGAAAAAATGGCGAAAAATCCCCCGCGAATCCCAGAAAATCCCCCGAAATTCCCGACTTCTCCCAGATTTTTGGGAACGCCGACCCCTTGCTCGTCCAGCTTGAGCAGCTGCTCGGTGACTTTGGGCGTGGAAATCCCAGCCACCCCCAAATCCCAGGAATTCTCCCCAAATCTCAGGAATTCCCTAAAAACACAGAAACCCCCAAATCCCAGGAATCCTTCAACCCCCAAATCCCTAAAAAAAAAATCCCAAAATTTTAAAAAAAATCCCAGAAAACCTCCAAAAAATCGCGAAAAAATCGCGAAAAAAATCCTGAAAAAACCCGCGAAAAATCAGGAAAAAATCCCAAAAATTCCCAGAAAATCCTGGGGGAAAAAAATCTCCAAAAAAATCCTCAAAAAACCCTCCAAAATTCTCACAAAATCTCCAAAAAAATCCAAAAAAATCCTCCAAAAAATCGCGAAAAAAAATCAGAAAAAAAACCCGCAAAAAATCCCCAAAATTCCCAGAAAATCCTGGGAAAAAAACTCTAAAAAAATCCCCAAAAAATCCCTCAAAATTCTCACAAAAATCTCCAAAAAAATCCCAAAAAATCCCCCAAAAAATCAGAAAAAATGGCGAAAAGTCCCCCGCGAATCCCAGAAAACCCCCCGAAATTCCCGACTTCTCCCAGATTTTTGGGAACGCCGACCCCTTGCTCGTCCAGCTTGAGCAGCTGCTCGGTGACTTTGGGCGTGGGCAGCGCCAGCCTCAGGCACTGGATGTTGAGCTCGGGCACGACGAACTCCAGGACGTCGCGCAGCGGAATTCCGCGCACGGAGCCGGCCTTGGACGTGCTGGGCGTGGCGTCTTCCAGGATGGAGCCGCGGAGAGTCACCAGCTGGAAAGCGGAAAAGAAAAACCGGGAAAAAGGGTCGGGGGTGAGAAAGGTTAAAAAAAAAAGGAGAAATTTGGGGGGAATTATGGGGGTTTAGGGTGGAAGTTGAAGGGGGGGGTTTGATTCCGGGAGTTTGGGGGGATTTGGTCCGAAATTTGAGGGATTTGATTTGGGATTTGAGGGGGTTTGGTCCTGAGGTTGAAGGGATTTGATCCCGAAATTGGGGGGATTGAATCCCGAAATTGGGGGATTTGATCCCAAAATTGGGAGAATTTAATCCTGAAATTGGGGGAATTTGATTGTGAAATTGGGGGATTTGATTCCGAAATTGGGGGAATTTGATTGTGAGATTGGGGAATTTGATTCTGAAATTGGGGGAATTTGATCCTGAAATTGGGGGAATTGAATCCTGAAATTGGGGGAATTTGATCCCGAAATTGGGGGAATTGAATCCTGAAATTGGGGGATTGAATCCTGAAATTGGGGGATTTGATCCCGAAATTGGGGGAATTGAATCCTGAAATTGGGGGAATTGAATCCTGAAATTGGGGGATTGAATCCTGAAATTGGGGGATTGAATCCTGAAATTGGGGGATTTGATCCCAAAATTGGGGGATTTGATCCCGAAATTGAGGGAATTTGATCCTGAAATTGGGGGGATTTAATCCTGAAATTGGGGGAATTTGATCCCGAAATTGAGGGAATTTTATCCTGAAATTGGGGGGATTTAATCCTGAAATTGAGGAATTTGATTGTGAAATTGGGAGAATTTAATCCTGAAATTGGGGAAATTGAATCCTGAAATTGGGGGAATTTGATCCTGAAATTGGGGGAATTGAATCCTGAAATTGGGGGGATTTTATCCTGAAATTGGGGAATTTGATTCTGAAATTGGGGGAATTTGATTCCACAATTGGGGAATTTGATTCCGAAATTGGGGGAATTTTATCCCGAAAATGAAGGAATTTTATCCCGAAATTAAAGGGAATTTCGTTGTGAAATGGAAAGAGTTTTGCCCTGAAATCGGGGACATTTTATCCCAATAACTGTGGGAATTTTATCCTGAAAATTTGAGAATTTTGTCCTGAAAATGAAGGAATTTTATCCTAAAACTGGGGGAGTTTTATCTTGAAATTAAAGGGATTTTTATGCCCAAAATGTGGGGATTTCATCCCAAAAAAAGAGGAGAATTTTATTCCAAATCTGGCAGAAATTTATTCTGAAATTGAGGGATTTCTGCCTGGAATTGTGGGAATTTTACACTGAAATCGGGGGAATTTTATCCCAAAATTGAGGGAATTTTGTTCCAAATCTGAGGGAATTTCATCCCAAAACTGGGGAAATTTCATCCCAAATTTGCAGGAATTTTATCCCGAAACTGAGGGAATTTTATCCTGATTTTAGGGATTTAATTTTCCTGATTTGCCACAACTCTTGATACTCCCCAAAATCCCGGTTTTTTCCCTGGAATTCTGGGATTTTTTTGGAGGGAATTTTGGAGCTTTTTTTCCTGGAATTCTGGGATTTTTTGGAGGGAATTTTGGAGCTTTTCTGGAGGGAATTTTGGAGGTTTTTTTGGAGGGAATTTTGGAATTTTTTTTTCCCCCCTGGAATTCCTGGATTATTTCCCCGGAATTCTGGGATTTTTTTTTTTTGTTTTTTCCCCCTGGAATTCCGGGATTTTTCCCCCGGAATTGTGGCGTTTTTTTGCGGGAATTCCGGGGATTTTGGCGGGAATTCCGGGGGCGTTCAGCGACCTGGCTGGTGCGGCAGATGAGGCGGTGCTGGAACTGGGGGCCGTGCTCCGAGGGCTCCTCCAGCCGCTCGCGCCGGATGCTGACGGCGACCGGCCCCAGCTTCTCGTCGACCCCAAAATAGTTGGAGTGTTCTGAGGGGAAAAACGGGAAAAAATGGGGATTTGGGGATGAGAAATGGGGATTTTGGGGGGGAAAAATGGGGATTTGGGGAGAAAAATGGGGATTCGGGAATGAAAAATGGGGATTTGGGGAGAAAAAATGGGAAAAAATGGGAGTTTGGGAGGGAAAAATGGGGATTTTGGGGGGAAAAGAGGGAAAAAATGGGGATTTGGGGATGAGAAATGGGGATTTTGGGGGGGAAAATGGGGATTTGGGGGGAAAAATGGGGATTTGAGGGGAAAAGAGGGAAAAAATGGGAGTTTGGGAGGGAAAAATGGGGATTTTGGGGGGAAAAGAGGGAAAAAATGGGGATTTGGGGATGAGAAATGGGGATTTGGGGAGAAAAATGGGGATTTGGGGGGAAAAATGGGGATTTTGGGGGGAAAAGAGGGAAAAATGGGAGTTTGGGAGGGAAAAATGGGGATTTTGCGGGGAAAAGAGGGAAAAAAATGGGGATTTGGAGAGAAAAATGGGGATTTTGGGGGGAAAAGAGGGAAAAATGGGGATTTGGGGATGAGAAATGGGGATTTGGGGAGAAAAATGGGGATTTGGGGGGGAAGAGGGAAAAATGGGGATTTGGGGAGAAAAATGGGGATTTGGGGGAGAAAAGAGGAAAAAAATGGAAATTTTGGAGGGAAAAACAGGGAAAAATGGGAGTTTGGGAGGGGAAAATGGAGATCTGGGGGAGAAGAGTGAGGAAAAATGGGAATTCGGGGGAGAAAAATGGAAAAAAAAGGAAATTTGAGGGAGAAAAAAGGGAAGAAATGGAAATTTTGGAGGGAAAAATGGGAATTTGGGGAGAAAAAGGGGGATTTGGGGATGAAAAATGGGGGAAACTGGGAATTTGGGAGGGGAAAATAGGAATTGGGGGAAATGGGGGAAATGGAGAGAAAATGGGGAAATGAGAATTGAAGAGAAAACAGGGAAAAGGAGGAAAAGGGAAAAAATGGGAAAATGGGGAGAGAGGGGGAAAAATGGGAATCAACAGGGAAAAGCAGCAGCGAAAAATGGGGGAAAATTCAGGAAAAAGTGGGGGAGAAATCAGGGAAAAAGAGGGGAAATTCAGGGAAAATGGGGAGAAAACGGAGGGAAATGGGGAAAAAACGGGAAAATTGGGGAAAACGGGGGGAAATCGGGGAAAATGGGGAAGAAAAGGGGAAATAGAGGAAAAAATGGGAGAAATTTCAGGGAAAATGGGGGGAAACGGTGGGAAAATGGGAAAAAAAAACCAGGGAAATTCAGGAAAAGATTGGGAAAACTCAGGAAAAATGGGGAAAATGGGGAAAAATGGGGAAAAGTGGTGGGAAAATGGAGAGAAATGAGGGAAAAGCAGGAAAAACTCAGGAAAAATGGGGGGAAATGGGGGAAAATGGGGAAAAATGGGGGAAAATGGGGGGAAATGGGGAAAAATGGGGGAAAATGGGGAAAATGGTGGAAAACTGGAGAGAAATGAGGGAAAATCAGGGAAAACCTCAGGAAAAATGGGGGGAAAATGGGGAAAAATGGGGAAAAATGGGGAAAAATGGGGAAAAATGGGGGAAGATGGGGGGAAATGGGGAAAAATGGGGGAAAATGGGGGAAAATGGGGGAAAATGGGAAAAAATGGGGAAAAATGGGGAAAAATGGGGAAAAGGTGGAAAACTGGAGAGAAAAGAGGAAAAATCAGGGAAAACCTCAGGAAAAATGGGGAAAAATGGGGGAAAATGGGGGAAAATGGGGGGAAATGGTGGGAAAATGGGGGAAAATGGGGAAAAATGGGAAAAAGCTGGAAAAATGGAGAGAAAAGAGAAAAAAGCAGGGAAAACCTCAGGAAAAATGGGGGAAAATGGGGGAAAATGGGGAAAAATGGGGGGAAATGGTGGGAAAATGGGGGAAAATGGGGAAAAATGGGAAAAAGCTGGAAAAATGGAGAGAGAAGAGAAAAAAGCAGGGAAAACCTCAGGAAAAATGGGGGAAAATGGTGGGAAAATGGGGAAAAATGGGGAGAAATGGGGGAAAATGGGGAAAAATGGGGAAAAATGGGAAAAAATGGGAAAAAATGGGGAAAAATGGGGAAAAATGGGGGGAAATGGTGGGAAAATGGGGGAAAATGGGGAAAAATGGGAAAAAAGCTGGAAAACTGGGGAGAAAAGAGGAAAAATCAGGGAAGACCTCAGGAAAAATGGGGGAAAATTCCGGCCAAAATCCCGAGAAATTCCCCCCCCAAGGCGCCGCCCCCCCCCCCCAAACCTTTCCCGTGGAAATAATCGCGATAGTAGCGCGCCCCCAAGTCGACGTGCTCCACGCTGTAACTCCGGAGCCTCTCGGGGTTCCTCCGCTGCTCCTTGGGGAATTCCAGCAGGGAGACGCCGGCGTTGGTGGGTCTCCCAACGTTCCCGCATTCGGCCAAAAAGGCCGGAGCGGCCGGGCGAGCGGGATGGGATCGGACGAAGCTGACGTCGCGTTCGGCCCGGCCGCCGCCGATCTCGTTCCTGAAGTGAGGACAGCTCAACAGCAGCTCGTTGCTGGTGTCGTCGCCCAAATCCAACTCCAAGTTCTCCTTGGAGTTGAGATCCTCGGCGCCGGGGGAGACGGAGTCGGAGGCGGCGGAAGCGGCCGAGGCGCCGGTGGTGGTGTTGCGACGCCGGCCGCCGGCGGATCCGGGCGAAACGGCCTCGAAGAAGATGCTCTGGACGTCGAAGTGGGCGAAGTTTTTCCGGCGGGTCCAGGTTTTGCCGGGTTTTTGGGGCTCCTCGGGGTCTTTGGCGGGGCCGAGGAGTTTTTTGAAGAGGGAGTCGTCGGCTTTGGGGCAGCGGCGGCGGGTTTTGTCCTTGGGCGGAGGGAATTCTTCGCCGGCATCGGCTTTCGGGCCGGGCAAGTCGGGTTTGGAGGCAAAGAATTCCGATTTGGAGGCGGGGAAATCCGGTTTGGAGGAGAAGTCCGATTTTCCGGCGGAGAACTCCGATTTTCCGGCAGAAAATTCTGATTTTCCGGCGGAAAATTCTGATTTCCCAGCGGAAAATTCCGATCTTCCAGTGGAAAATTCCGATCTTCCAGCAGAAAATTCCAATTTTCCGGCGGAAAATTCTGATTTCCCGGCAGAAAATTCCGATTTCCCGGCGGAAAATTCCAATTTCCCGGCGGAAAATTCGGGTTTTTTAGTCCTGAACTCCCTGAGCATCTCAAAGAAACTCTGCTCCGGGATTCCCTGGACGTCGATGGAGGAAGTGCTGCCGTATTCCCGGAACAAGCCGGGATTGTTGGAATTGCCCCGGCTTTCCGGGATTTCCTCGGGATCGCACTCGCTCAGAGTCACCTCGCTGCTGCTCCTCTGCCTCAAAGGAATCGCCCAAACTCCCTCCTGGAATTCCACCTCCTTGGAATTCTGCTGAGACCTCCGAGGCAAACGATGGAAAGGTTTGGAGTGGGAGGGAGGGGAAGGAAAACTCGGGGATTTTCCGGCTTTTCCGGGAGGGTTTTTGGCGGTTTTGGAGCGCGGGGGCCACTCGGCCACGCGGGCTCGCACGCCCATTTTGGGGAGGTTGGGGAGCTCGGAGCGTTGGGAATTCATGATCCGAAGGCGGAATTCTGGGACGGGTTCATGGCCAGGCGAAGGAGGAGGCCAGGGCTTGGCGGGTTCTCCGCAGGGAATCCGGGGACGCGGAGCAGCGGCGGCGGCGGCGCATGGCGGAGGGGGAGGAGTCAAGAATTCCCGGGGATTTTAGGAAGGGAATGATGGAGGGTCCTTGGAAACAAAAAAAAAAAAAGGGAAAAAAAAAAATTGTGGGATTTCCTCTCCCGAAACATCCGGGAATTTCCCCGCAGAAAATCCGGAATTTAGGTTTTTAAAAAATTAAATAAATAAATCGCGGGATGCTTGTGAAATTTCATGGAATTTCTTCTCCCTCTTCCCACCCCACCCCGCCCACCAAAAAAAAAAAAAAAAAATCCTGGAATTTTCAAAAGAAAATTGTGGAATTCTGACCAAAAAAAAAAAAATTTACAGAATTTAACCCAAAAAAATCATGGAACTTACCAAAAAAAAAATAAATAAATCATGGAATTTACCCCCAAAAATCATGGAATTTACCCCCCAAAAATTATGGAATTTACAAAAAAAATCCTGGAATTTCCAGAAGAAAATTGTGGAATTCTGACCAAAAAAAAAAAAATTTACAGAATTTAACCCCAAAAAATCATGGAATTTACCAAAAAAAACAAATCTTGGAATTTACCCGAAAAAGTCATGGAATTTACTCCCCAAAAATCAAGGAATTTACAAAAAAAATCCTGGAATTTCCAAAATAAAATTGTGGAATTCTGACCAAAAAAAAAAACCAAAAAAATTACAGAATTTAACCCAAAAAAATCCTGGAATTTACCCCCAAAAATCATGGAATTTACCCCAAAAAATTATGGAATTTACCCCCCAAAAAATTACGGAATTTACCCCCAAAAAATCACGGAATTTACAAAAAAAAATCCTGGAATTTACAAAAAAAAAATCATGGAATTTATAAAAAAAAATCCTGGAATTTACCCCTCAAAAAAATGGAAAAAAATGGGAAAAAAGTGGAAAAAAAAGTTTAAAAAGGGAAAAAAAAGGAGCTCAACCCCTAATTTGGTGTCAATTAATCCGCAGTAATTAATTAAAGCCAGGAATTCACTTTCCGAGATGACAAAGTCGAACTCGCCTGAAGTGCAGAGATTCCAGGAGGAAGAAAAAAACCAAAAAACCCCCAAAATTTGGGGATTTTACCTCAAAACCGGAGCTGGGGGTTCATTAATTGCCTCTGTCTTCGTTAATTGGGGGTTAATGAACCGGGTAATTAAGGAGTTGCGGGTTTGGAGCAGGAAGTGCTGGAGTTGGAAGAAGAATTTGGGGTTGAAAAGGGGGAAAATGGGAATTAGAGTTTGTGATCACCCCCCAAAAAAAGCCAAATTAATCCCAAAAATTAACAAGTTAATTAAAAAAAAAACCCAAATTAATCCTAAAAATACCCAAATTAATTTAAAAAAAACCCCAAATTAATCCTAAAAATTAAAAAATTAATTTAAAAAACCCCAAATAAATCCTAAAAATTAACAAATTAATTAAAAAAAACCCCAAATAAATCCTAAAATTAACAAATGAATCCCCCAAAATCAATAAATTAATCCCAAAAAACTCCAAATTAATCCTAAAAATTAACAAATTAATTTAAAAAACCCCAAATTAATCCTAAAAATTAACAAGTTAATTAAAAAAAACCCCCAAATTAATCCTAAAATTAACAAATGAATCCCCCAAAATCAATAAATTAATCCCAAAAAACCCCAAATTAATCCTCAGAAAAAACAAATTAATCCCAAAAATCCCCAAAATTAATCCTAAAAATACCCAAATTAATTAAAAAACCCCAAATTAATCCTAAAAATCCCCAAATTAACCCTAAAATTACCCAAATTAACCCCCAATTAACCAATTAACCCCAAATTAACCAATGAACCCCCAAATTAACCAACGAACCCCCAAAAAAGCTCAAATTAAACCCAAAACCTCCAATGAATTCCCAGAGAAACCAACTCAACCCCCAAATGAACGAAAAATTCCCCAAAAAATCCAAATTTGGGGGAAAATTCGGGTGATTTTGGGGAAAATTTGGGTGATTTTGGGGGAAATTCGGGTGATTTTTGGGGGAAATTTGGGTGATTTTGGGGGAAATTCGGGTGATTTTGGGGGGAAATTCAGGTGATTTTGGGGAAAATTCGGGTGATTTTGGGGGAAATTCGGGTGATTTTGGGGGAAATTCGGGTGATTTTGGGGGAAATTCGGGTGATTTGGGGGGAAATTCGGGTGATTTTGGGGGAAATTCGGGTGATTTTTGGGGGAAATTCGGGTGATTTTGGGGGAAATTTGGGTGATTTTGGGGGAAAATTTGGGTGATTTTGGGGGAAATTCGGGTGATTTTGGGGGAAATTCGGGTGATTTTGGGGGGAAATTCGGGTGATTTTGGGGGAAATTCGGGTGATTTTGGGGGAAATTCGGGTGATTTTGGGGAAATTCGGGTGATTTTGGGGGAAATTCGGGTGATTTTGGGGGAAATTCGGGTGATTTTGGGGGAAATTCGGGTGATTTTTGGGGGAAATTTGGGTGATTTTGGGGGAAATTTGGGTGATTTTGGGGGAAATTCGGGTGATTTTGGGGGAAATTCGGGTGATTTTGGGGGAAATTTGGGTGATTTGGGGGGAAATTTGGGTGATTTTGGGGGAAATTTGGGTGATTTTGGGGGGAAAATTCGGGTGATTTTGGGGGAAATTCGGGTGATTTTGGGGGAAATTCGGGTGATTTTGGGGGAAATTCGGGTGATTTGGGGGGAAATTCGGGTGATTTTTGGGGGAAATTCGGGTGATTTTGGGGGAAATTCGGGTGATTTTTGGGGGAAATTCGGGTGATTTTGGGGGGAAAATTTGGGTGATTTTGGGGGAAATTCGGGTGATTTTGGGGGAAATTCGGGTGATTTTGGGGAAAATTCGGGTGATTTTGGGGGGAAATTCGGGTGATTTTGGGGGAAATTCGGGTGATTTTGGGGGGAAATTCGGGTGATTTTGGGGGAAATTCGGGTGATTTTGGGGGAAAAATCGGATGATTTTGAGGGAAAAATCGGATGATTTTTGGGGGAAAATTCGGGTGATTTTTGGGGGAAAATTCGGGTGATTTTGGGGAAAATTCGGGTGATTTTGGGGGGGAAAATTCGGGTGATTTTTTTGGGACCCCCAGAACCCCTCAGGGACCCCAAATTCCCTGAAAATCACAAATTTTCCCCTCAAAATACAACCCTGGAACTTTAAATTCCCCCAAAATCTCAATTTTTTCCCCTCAGAAATCGCCGGGATCCCCTCAGGCACCTGAAATTTCTCCTAAAATCTCAATTTTTTCCTCCTAAAATCACCATTTTTCCTCCTAAAATCTCAATTTTTCCTCCTAAAATCTCAATTTTTCCTCCTAAAATCTCAATTTTTTCCTCAGAAATCGCCGGGATCCCCTCAGGGACCTGAAATTTCTCCTAAAATCTCAATTTTTTCCTCCTAAAATCTCAATTTTTCCCTCAGAAATCGCCGGGATCCCCTCAGGGACCTGAAATTCCCTCCTAAAATCACCATTTTTCCTCCTAAAATCTCAATTTTTCCTCCTAAAATCACCATTTTTCCCCGCAAAATCACATTTTTTCCCCCCTCAAAACACAACCCCGGAAGCTTAAATTCACCCTAAACCACAATTTTTCTTTTCTCCCCATCAAAACCCAAGCCCAGAGCCCCTCAGGAACCTCAAATCCTCCTAAAATCACCTTTATTCTCCCAAAACACGCCGTGAACCTCTCAGAACCCCCGAATTTCTCTTAAATCCCAGCGGGAGGTTTTTGTTGTTTTTTTTCCCTTCAAAACAGTCCGCGATCCCCAAATTCGCCTCAAAAATCCCGATTTTTCTCCTCAAAACAAAAAAAATCCCCTCAGGGCCCCCCTGCCCCCGAGTCCGTCCCTCAAAGGTTCCCTGAATTCCCCCCCCCGGCCCCACATCAAAACACAAACCCCCAAAACCCCTCAGCGACCCAAAAAACCCCAAAACAACCCCAAAAATCGCCTTTTTTTCCCTCAAAACCCCTCCCCTCCCTCAGGGGGTTCTCCCCCCCCCCCCCCTCAGAACTACAACTCCCGGCAGCGCCCGCCGGGCACCGGGAGTGAGGAAAAAAAAAAAATAAGAAATAAACCCCCCTCCCCTCCCCAAAGGGGTGATTCCTGCAAGTTCCGGGGCCCTTCATTTCCGCCGCCATCCCTTCATACACATAAATTTTTTTTTTTAAGGCCTAAACAATAAATAAATAAATAAATGAATCATCTCCTTTTTCCCCTTTCAGGGTTTAAAAAGCCGGGCCTTACCCGAGCGCGGAAGAAGCGGCGGCAGCGCAGCGTGGCCCCCCCCCCGTCCTGCCGCCCCCGCGTCCGGCGGGGGTCTGAGGGGAGCGCGGGGGGGGGTGCGCGGTTGTCACTCAGCGGCGGCGCGAGCGCCGCGGCCAATGGAGGGGTGGGGGGGAGGCGCGCGCGGCGGAAGCGAGCGGCCAATGAGGAGGGGGCGGCGCGAGGGAGGCGGCCAATCAGAGCTCGCCGTTGGCGGAAAGAGCCGAGCCAGGCCCGAAGGGAGGGCGGGAAGCCCCGCCCAGCCGCCGGGGGGCGCTGTGGGGTCGGTGGAGGGGGGGGGGGGGAAGTCTTAAAGGCGCAGGACGCCATTTAAAAATTGGGGAAACCCCCCCCCCCCCGCCCCGAACTGGGAATTCTCCCCCTCCCC